>NW_022630995.1:75108833-75399463 GCF_010015895.1 Lontra canadensis | reverse complement strand
ATATATATATATATATATATATATATATTTTTTTTTTTTTTTTTGGCCCCTAATTAGGGAGGAAATAGTTTAGATGCTAAGGTCAAGTTGTGACATAAGCAATATTGGACTTTATTTTTACTTCATTTTTTTAAAAGATTTTATTTATTCATTTGAGAGAAAGAGAATAAGAGAGAGAGAGAGATAGCAGGAGAAGTGGAAGGTCAGAGAGAGAAGCACACTCAACTGCGCTGAGCAGGGAGCCTGATACAGGACTCCAGCCTAGGACTCGAGGATCATGACATGAGCTGAATTCAGTTGCCCAACCAACTGAGCCATCAAGGGGCCCAATATTGGAATTTAAAACAAAACCATTTATGGGGCACCTGGGTGGCTCAGTGTTAAAGCTTCTGCCTTTGGCTCAGGTCATGAACCCAAGGCCCTGGGATCGAGCCCCGCATTGGGCTCTCTGTTTAGCAGGGAGCCCTCTTCCTCCTCTCTCTGCCTACTTGTGATCTCTGTCTGTCAAATAAATAAATAAAATCTTTAAAAAAAATAAAAATAAGTAAAATAAAACCATTTGGTATTCCATGTTGAACTCAAAAGCCTTTAAAGATAATTTCAATAACAGCTCAGTTTCTTGTTAAGCCTTTTTTTTTGCACCCTCTTGGTGATTTCAGCATAGACGTTTGTTTTTCTGTGTATGCTTGCATGTTATGACCTCATATAATATCTTAATAAAATAATTTTTCATTTTTTAAAGATTTTATGTATTTATTAGAGAGAGAGAGTGCATGAGAGAGAGAGCAGAGACAGAGGAGAAGAAGAAGCAGACTCCCCACTGAGCATGGAGCCTGATGTGGGACTCGATCCCAGAACCCCAGGGTCCTGATCTAAGCTGAAAACAGACCCATGATCCATTGAGCCACCAGGTGCCCCTCATTTTGCATTTTAAGACAAATTTTTAGTAGGTTGCATTATATAGTAATTATGTTGAGAAGAAGAGAAAGCCGGAAGTAATACTTGATCCATATGTGCAGCTGAATAGACAGATGCAGTGCAATCTCAGGGAGAAAGTGAGGAAGGAAAGGAGGGAGGAAGAAGTAGAGAGGAGGAGATTGAGAGAAAGAGCTCTTCACAGTATATATAATCAGGAGATTGAAATGATCCTGAACATCTAGAATTGTGAAAAACAATCTTGGTAAAATGTAAAGCAATATGTAATATTGTCAATGTAACTATACTATAGAGACAAATATATTCAGTATTTTCTGCCTAATTTTGAGGGAAAAATAGAATCATTTTATATTTTCCTATGAACATATAGAATTTTGCCTTTTGAAACTCTTAGTGCCTGTGTTGAATAGGAATTAGGTTAGCAGGAGACAATTTTGTTTTTGAAAGTTAAAACTATAATACATCTCTTTTAAAAGATGTGGTTTGAGAATATTAAGGTATTTTCTTATTAATTATTGCATTTTCTCTAGTGATTATGACAGAAATTTTTCATTATGTATTTTATTGAGTTAGCCTAGTCAACACAATTCAAATATTTATATTGATATAATATATTTGTTTTATAACACCTGCAAATGAAATTAAATATATTGGCTAGAAAAAAATAATGCTTGGTTTTTAAGAATTCCTAATTTTTCTTAAGTAGTATGTCATGAATTCTCAATGAACTTTTACCCAGAAAGATACTGTTTATTCTTCAGAAAATCAGCAAAATTATTTATCAAAGTGTGTCATTTTGGGTCAAACTTTAAAAAGGAATGCATTTTATTATTAAAATAAAATTTAAAAATCAAACAACTCAAGTTCCTTTAAAATATTATGTTGGGAAATTGTATATTATGATTCTAATTTTTAAAGTGTAGAAGTCTAAAGTGTAAAAACCCTCAGTTTTTATTTGGTATGTTTGATAGAATTTATAAGAAAAGTAACAAAATAAGGATAATAATTATAAAAATTATGGAAATAGTAATAATAATAATGCTGGAGTACATATATGGCTCACTCTGTTAAATATCTGACTCTTATTTTTGGCTCAGGTCATGATCTCAGGGTCCTGAAATCAAGTCCTGTGTTGGGATCCCCACTCAGTGGGGAGTTGGCTTAAGGAGTCTCTCTCTTCCTCTCCCTCTGTACCTCACCCTGCACACACTCTCTCTCTCAAAAAATAAATACATTTTAAAGTAATAATAATAATGATAATGCTGATGATAAAGTATTTGGTCAGTTTGTAATAGGTATGAAATGCATACAGAAATAAGCACACACATTTGCTTCCTTATAAATCAAGGCTATTTGATTTTATTAAGTTATATGGCAGTGGGAGAACGTTCAAGCTTGCTAGAATTTTAGTTTGGGGGAAATCTGAAATTCAAATTATGAGTAGAACAGTGAGTAGAACTTAGGAGAATGTAACATTCTCAAGGCAATAGGAATATTTGAACCACATATAAGCTAAGTTGGTTTAGCTGTTTAAAGCTTAAATAAATCATAACTTTCAAATTTTAAGTCCATTCTGTATTAAAACAGAGAGAGAACAAATATTCTGTATGAGCTCTTATTCTTTTTGCTTAAAATTAATATACAGTGAAAGCATAATGACTAGAAAGCCCTGCTGAGATTGAAAGAACAATTATCCACAAAAGGATGGTTGGAATATTATTCAGTGCTAAAAATAAATGGGGTATCAGGCCATGAAAAGACATAGAGGAAACCTAACTTTATATCACTAAATGAAAGACGTCAATCTGAAAAGCCTGCATACTGTACGATTCCAATTGTGTGTGAAATCTTATGAAAGGCAGTAAAAATATCACTGGTTGCCAGAAGTGTGGGAAGAGAGAAGTGAACAAGCAAGGCAGAAAGGATTTTTAGAGCAGTGAAACCACTCTATAGCATTCTGAAATGGTGGACATATGTGATTATACATTTATTCAAACCTGTAGAATTATCTAGAGTGAACTTGAATGCAACCTGTGGTCCTTGGATGATAGTGATATATCAACACAGGTTCATTGGATTGCAACAAATGTAGCACTCTGGGACAGAATGCTCATAGGTGGGGAGGCTTTGTATGTGTGGGGTCTAGAGTATATGAAAAATCCCCATATATACTTCTCAATTTTGCTATAAACCTAAAACTGCCCTAAAGACTAAAGTCTATTAAAAAATTTTAAAAGAACATGGTAATCTTAAGAAAGAGTAGAAGACACCAACGGGCTGCGACTCTGAAAAAGACTGATAGTGCTGAAAAAGAACTGAGCTATAAAAGCAGTAACCTAATAAGAGAAAGGGGAAAAACATCATCATGATTATTTTTTCCCTTTTCCATCCTATGCATTAGATATGAAATTAGTCTTTAGAAAGCACTAGATGAAAAACATTTAGAAATAAATATATATATATCTCAATATAAAATTATCTCTGCTTTAATTATTTGTACTATTGTATTACTTTCTTTTATTATTTTAAGATTTATTAATTTATTTTAATAGAGAGCACATGAAAGGAGGGAGGAGGAGAGGGAGAGGGAGAGATTCCTCAAGCAGATTTCCCACTGAGCCTAGAGCGAGATTCAGGATTCAAGCTCACAACCCTGAGATCGTGACCTAAGCCAAAACCAAGAGTGGGACACTCAACCAACTGAGCCACCCAGGTGCCCTCTAGTATTTTCAGTGTTAAATTGGATGTACGATTACAAATTTGGTGTTTTCTAGAGTTTAACTGGAAAAATATTTTATACTAGGGAAGATGAGTAATGGACTGAGTCAGAAGATAGAAATAGACTTCCAGTGCCTTTGTTAGTTATTAAGTTTGTTTAACCTTGACGGTATTATTCAATGTTTTGAGTAGTTTTTTCATTTTCTTACAATGTTTACAAAACTATCCTATACTATGAATTTTACCATGTTATTATGAGGATCACAAATAGATACTAAATTGATATGTATATGTATAAATATATAACATATACATGCAAGGAGTTAGTTAATATAGGAAGGTTTTGCAAGTTGTTTTGGTATTCTGATGCCTTAAATGCATTCATTACATCTAGACACTTACTACAATCTACTTCTTCCTTGTAGGACTGGGCTAGACATAGATTCAGCAATATGTCCAGGGTGAGCTCTTCAAATTGCATAAAAATATCAGTATTATACTTTGTTTAGTTAAGGATCTAAGCTTATGAATTTGTTTAATCACAAGCAAAATGTATTCTCTTCATATTTATACTTTGAAATCCATTCATTCATTAATTAATATTTAGTTGTGTCTACGATATGCAAACTAGCATGCTAATCCTTGGGATACATCAGAAGACAATGTAAATATTGTTCTTGATCTCAAAATAATAATTGTATTCAATAATATGTGCTCCTGGAAATCCACTTTGCTAAAGTTACAAATTTTTTTCTCAGGATAATTTGTATTCTTCTACTTTTTAGTAGGGCTGAACATCTCTTTATGCTTCATCATTTTTGTGTATCTTCTTTTTATATTTCATATTAATAATCTTTTCCAAATTTCTGTAGGATCATTTGTCTCTTCTTTTTTAGAAGTTCTTTGTTGTTTGTGATTACGTACTTTCATTTTATACACTCAAACTTGTTTATTGTTCATTTATTGATTTTGAATACTGTGTGGATAATGAGATTCACAAGATTCATTCACTAGTTAAGTGACTAGTTAGTATATAAGAAGGAGGTTCTGTTTGGAGAAAGGGGACATAGAGAAGGGGGAAAGGAAAGGGATTGGAAAAGAAAGCTTGCTATGTGCTCTACCCCCCTGTACTTTGCGGAAAAACAAAAAAAAGAAAAAAAAAAAACCTAGAAAAGTATCCTCATGAAGTGAGATTTGAAGGATGTACCCATGAGAATTTCCCTTTAATTTTGGGCCTGATTCTGGAAACAAGGAATGGAAAATACTTTCTCTTCTGGGTTTTCAAATGGTACAGACTTAAAAACCGACTTGAGATACAAAACCAGAAGGATTCTAAATCCACGGTGAAGGGTCCCAATGATATGCAAGGCAGTTTCCCTGAATTATATCATGGATTTACTCTAATTGTGATTTAAGCAACAGGAATTATTGGAAATACCAACGATGGGAAAAATGACAATGAAAATTATTGCACATTATTATTGCACATTTTCTAAATTTAATATGTATGTCTCAGTTCCAGTTATATTATTAGTTATGTAGTGAAGAATTAACTTTACACAAAGATAGAATTGGCCTTCATTCTCAAAATGGTCTTTGGGCAACTGGAATATCCTTCCTGATGGGAGTAACTTTGTTTGCCTGGAGTCTTTGGCCAACAGTCTAATAATGTGTTTCATGATAGATGCTTTGCACCACATGGTATCAATTCTTCCACCATAGAATAGGGAATAATAGTTTTAACCTGACCTCTAGCAGTGGCCAAAGAATAAAGTTCAGCCACAGGGTAGTATGTGATTGAGCACCAGCAAAGACTCTGGACACCAAAGATTTGGGAGCTTTCTTGGTTACTAATACTCAATATGCATTGTTGCATATTAATGCCAGAAAAGTAACAGTTCCATTAACGCCATGAGTTTAGAACATTGGAAGCTTCATGTTTGGAAACTTTCCTGAACTCTGCCCCATGCATTTCTTCCTTTGGCTGATTTCAAACTGTATTCTTCCTTCATAATAAGCTCTAACCACAAATATAATCACTTTAAGTGAATTCTGTGAGTTTTTTTAGTGAACTGTCAAACTTAAAGGTAGCTAAGTATACCCTATTACTCCAACTTGAAGTTGCAGTCAGAAAAGAGGGCAGTTTGGGGTGGATTGTTTACACTTTGTAGTTGCCCTAAGACTTTGTAGTTAGACAACTTTTGCAAATGTTTATCTAAATCTCTCTAATATATTGTCAATCAAAATGATGCTTAGAAGTTAAACACAACAGCAAATAAAAAAAGGAAAAAGTATTGGAAAGTGCCCTCTAATAGTCCTATTCAAAAATTTTATCAAAGATGTATCCCATTTTGAGCTACATAACCAGTGCTGAGTCAGAAGAGCGAAAAGTGAAATTGGAAAAAAAAAAAAAAAAATAGCAACTGTGTTTTCCAAATTGTACCTGGCAAGAAAACTGAGAAATTCACATTGTTCCTGGGAATTAATATTCCCTTATCACAGAAGAGAACCACCTTAGGTTATTTGTTATAGCTGCCATAAAAGAAAATATCAAAGTAAACCAGGAGTATAATGTTATATTTTGAACCCTCTGAGAATATCCTCCAAGTGACTGTAGGCCTCCAAACACTGAAGAATGTATTCACTTAAATTGTATGAAAAATAAGGATAGACACTTTTGATCAAAAATTAAGTGAGATTACTATTGTAAAGGTTTAGTATAAAATAAATCCTTACAAATCAAAACATATTGCAATAGTATTTATTAAATTTATTCATTTTTTTCATTGTGTAATGCACTAGAAACTTTAGCAAACTTATTTTACATTTTATTAAGTATTTATAATATATTAAATATCATACATTTATGTCTCATGGTACAAGAAAAAAGATGAACATCTTTCATAAATTGTTAAATACCCCTGAGATTAGACGGAATTAAACCCACAAAAGAGCTCTTTAATCTCAAACAATGATATTCTATGTTAAAATATGGAAGCATTGTTTCTTTTACCCTAGTAAAGATGAGCTAGGAGAATTCTGAACAAAAACAATGCCAAGTTACTGTATATTAGTAGATAAAATATACAAGATGTGAATTCCATAAACATTGCCTCTACTACTAGAAGATGGCCGTATTGTTAACTTATATATCACATGACTATTTAACATGATCAAAGAAAATACTAACAGTTCTCCAAATATCTCACCAGGTCATTCTCAGAACAGCTTAGTTTAAAATTAAAACAACAACAACAACAACAACAAAACAGCCAAAACCTATAGTTACTGATAAAAATGATACTCCATTTCAAATACATTTCAGAATGGTATTTTAGTTTGTTATGCCAGCAGTCTTTTCACAAGGGTCAGTCTGAGAGAGAAAAATTCATTGAGTGTGATCTGAGCAGTCAGGAAATCTCTATTGCTAATTTTGTATATGTACATGTTTCTTTCCCTTTAAAAAGCAATACACATTTTTAGAAATATTAAAAATAAGAATATAATGATGGTAATATTTAAAATTCAAACATGTTAAAATAATTGCACAGCTTTAATTTATTGCAATGTAATATTATGTAATTTTGAAATGTATGTAAAAAATTATGTTCGATAGCTGATAGTCATAATTTCAGGTGAATTATTCAAAATGTTTCATTGATATTGAAATCTTATTTCTTGTTTTTAGAATTATGTTTTTTTTTTACATTTTTATTTATTTATTCCAGAGAGTGAGGGAGAGAGGAAGTGGAAGGAGGAGCTGAGTGAGTCAAGAGACTCCACTCTGAGCATAGATCCTGACATAGCGCTTTATCTTAGGATCTTTTTTTTTTTTTAAGATTTTATTTATTTATTTGACAGACAGAGATCACAAGTAGGCAGAGAGGCAGGCAGAGAGAGAGGAGGAAGCAGGCTCCCTGAGGAGCAGAGAGCCCGATGTGGGGCTCGATGTGGGGCTCGATGTGGGGCTCGATCCCAGGACTCCGGGACATGACTTGAGCCAAAGGCAGAGGCTTTAACCCACTGAGCCACCCAGGCGCCCCTTCATCTTAGGACCTGGATTGAGATCATGACCTGAGCCAAAACTGAGAGTCAGATACTTAATCAATGGAGCCACCCAGGCACCCCTTAAAATCTGATTTCTTTCCACATAGTGATAAGCTATTGTTATTAAATAATCAGCATTTTAACACTATAACATATGTTATATGTTATGTTATGTTATGACATATTAAACATATGACATGTTTAACATATAATAAGGTAATAGAGGTTACAATATTAAATATAAAAATTGCACGGAATTAGTTTTCTCTGGATTAAAAATAGTTAAGGCATTAATATCGTCCCTTTTACATTATATATATTAATATTATTTTAATTTCATTTTTGCACATAGTGTTTGTGATGTATAATGTTTAAAAAAGAGAAGAACATGCAGCAAGTAAAATAAAATTTATTCCCAAACCCACTGATTAAAAATAACCATTCCCTAAAATTTGGAGTGTGATTTCAATTTTTTCCCCCATGATCTTGTAACTCAGTCCTATTTTCTCTCTTCTACCACTCTTTGTGTCTCTATTCTGGACTTACACTAGCATTTAAAAGTTTAATGTAACATTTTTAATCATAATATAGCTTGGACAAATTAAAACACATTATTCAAAAAGCTTTATTAGAGATATTAAAGTGTATTTTGTATCATCACATACATTTCTATTGAATAGGTATTCCACCTGCCTATCCTTCCTCAATGCGGATTAAATATAGTTCAATGCAGTTTTTACAATTCTGTGTTGCATGTCATCTGTTGGATCTTTTAAAAATAACATCACTGAAGGTCTCTATATGAAGAGTTTCAGTAGAAATACAGAGGGCAGATTGCAGTGAATCAAGAGGATGAGAGTGTCAATCTCCCTGATTGTGTGATTGCTCAGCATGGTTGAGAATGTATACTATTTTAGTTGAATCTCTTTTAAAATTATTATTATCCCCCTTTTCTTACAATTGGCCTATGGCCTATAATTTACACTAAAAAATGTAACTGAGTTTAGCTGGATTTCTTTTAAATATTTTTATATATAATATGAAAGACTTAAAGGTTTTAAGTTATTTGTAAGTCTTTAATATATTGAATTATGTAATATATGTCAAATATTTTAACAGTATCAATTTACATGACAAAAAGCATAGTCAGAAACATTTATGGATCGCATGTATACATTAATATTTGTATATTCTATATGCAAATTTCCTAATGGCTTTAATTTTAAAATTATGTAATTAAATTCAGGTCATGGAACATTTTGTATTGTCAGTAGTACTTAGGCAAAGGGTGTTGTTCGTGGACTGAACTATCTGTAGGAAATCAACAAATAAGTGTCATTTTCAACTTTTTGAGTGATTCCATTTAAATAATAAAAGATATCTAAAATAAAGGTAATCACTGTCATAAGAACACATTGGCATTGCTAGATTACTGTCGGTAGAGTCATAAATTGTATTTTTATTTTTGCCATGTATAAAGTGACACTGCAGCATACAAGGTAAATACCTATAGTTTAAGGAGGAAGTTTTTATTCTTAGTTATGCAAAAAATCAAAATTAAATATTACTTTAAAAATTTCAAAGGGAAAATTGTATTTTATAAACTTGGATTTCATTTGTTAGAAGCTATATTCTGGAGTTATCTTATAAAACAATTCAAATTAGAGAAGAGTTAAGAGTTACCCATAGGAATGGAAATCAACTAGGAAAGTTGACTCACTAATTATTCAGCAGATTTGAATGAATCAGTATCCGAAAGGATTACTGCCCAAAAGCCTGCCCTGGGGTTGAAACAGGTGTTGTTTCATCAGAATTCAGTATTACTGCTATTTCAAGGAGGAATTCAAAAAGGCAACCCTGGGAAAGAAAATCCCATCTATGTGACATGAAAAGCATGACTCCTAAACTAGATTGTATGCTTTCTCCCTCTCAGTCATTTCCTAGGCTTCTTTCTGTCTCAAATAGATCCCTTACCAATTCCAAAGCAGCTGGCATAATTCTTCGCCTGAAAATGGCAATGGCACCCTCACAGCAAATCGCAGGCACACAGGTGTTTGAAGGGATCCGAGATATAGCTAGACAGAAGCCAAATTTCGGGTAGAATCACCCATAACAGTTATAACTATGAAGCCAAAAATCGCCTACTAATCTTCCTTCCAAAGGTTTATGGCTCACGGCTACACTTAAGAACCTTCCTCCTTAAAGTGAGTCACCGTTAAGTTTCTCTGCAACTGTCTGGGAGATTGTGTTGGTTGGAATTAGAATGGTATAATGACTGCATTGCTCATTGCCTCTGTGTGTAACACCTGCAAGTTCTTTAGTCCTTATTATCTCTCAAGCAGTTTCAATGACTTTGAGTACTTTGCTTAGTGAGTAGGAGTAAGGAAAGCAGTCTATTGTTCACGATGTTAATTATTATAAATTGTCAATCAATCCTGACAGCAGATTTTTTTCTTGCTATTTTCTGTGGCCAAGAGGCTATAGAAACTTTGCTCTGAAAAACAGTAAGAAACTTCTGGTCTTGGGGACCACCTCCTTATTTGCATTGCAGACAAAACATGTCAAGGAAAGCTAGTTTTGTTGTTTTTGTTTAAATAACCCCATAGTTGCAAGCTAGCCCATACCTGCTTCCTTGTCACTTGAACACGGCCTGTTGCTAAAGGTAGCAAATAAATTATGACACACATGCCCTGCACTTCTGAGAAACCAGTTTATGTGAATTTTGACACAAAGTTAAATGGGGGGCAAGGTCTGTTATCAGAATAGTAAATCTGAGGACTCTCCCGGTCATAACTCTGCTCCTTCTAAGAATCCCAGTTTTTCCCTGATACTTGTAAATATATGTTTTTAAAAGATTTATTTATTTATTTTAGAGACAGTGAGAGCATGAGTGGGTGGGCAGAAGGAGAGGGAGAGAGAATCCCAAGCCAACTGAGCACTGAGCACAGAGCCTAACACAGGGCTTGATCTCACCCCCCGAGATCATGACCTGAACTGAAATCAAGTGTCTACCCTTAACTGACTGTGCCACCATCCAGGTGCCCCCTTGATACTTATAAATAATTCTGATCAAATGAAAGGTGTGCCCATATTTTCCTTGCTTTTTGTATCTAATTTTATAATCTCTGGTCATTGTGTTTTTACCTAATTAATCCCAAAAGTAATTTTACTTATAACAGTGTCCCTGCTTCTGAACTACTCAAGAGTTTTGCCTAATCCCAGATGGGCAAAATGACCCTGTGCTTTGGCAGCAGACATTTTGTCTCACAGATGGGAATTTGACAAAATTAGTTTTTGATGTGTCCTAATCTGTAGAAGTAACTGGGCTAGGGATCGGCTCATGAACTAAAATCTTGGCATGCTTCTTATAAGACCCATGTCACTGTGGGCAGATTCAGGTGGGTAAATAAGAGAGCCCGTGGAAGATCTTAGCTCTTAGACAGTTCACTACAGGGATGCCTTTGATGGAAATAGATGTTAGCCAAGAATAGTAGGCAGCTGTAATGGCAGAATTTGAGAAAAGGGGCACATCCTACCTTGATACCCATCATACCCAGCTATCAAATTTATCTTGGATTTTTTGATTCAATTTATAAACCACATTTTCTTTCAATTAAGAAGCTAGTATTGTCTCCCTCATATAGCAAGAATAATGCCACAGCTAAAAATTCTAAATCAAATTTCCCTGTAAAAGAGGAGCTGGTCTCATTCCAAAGTTACACAAGAATAGTCAAATACAACAAAATTTTAACAGTCCAGTTTAAAAAAAAAAAGTTATGGGGAAATTTTAATTAATTTATTACAGTAGTTCACAGTAGTTAAGGGCTTCCAGACAGTCTTCACATTCTTTTGCTAGTCTTCATCTGACCTTTAGAATAGCTGAGTTAGGCTTAGAATTAAAACAATTTGTCTCCACACTCTTGTCTCCGTGTGTTGGCATGAGCAATTGGGAATTGCTTAGCGTGCATGCTGTGTACATCCCTAGCCCAAATGAAAGCAGGCTTTGATATAGAAATTAAGATTTTTACGACTCCCAAACTATACTGTGACTTTTAGTGAAAACCTTGAAGGAAAATTAGAAGGTAAATTTGATGTCATATTTATAACTTTTATAAAATATTCTACTGAAATTAGATGTCTGGGCTAATACCTGAAGATCTCCCTTGAATACTTGTGTATCAGTCGTGTCTTCCCAGAACCACTGCTGTTTTGAAAAAAAAAGCTCACCTCAGGGCACCTGGGTGGCTCAGTGGGTTAAGCCTCTGCCTTCCGCTCGGGTCATGATCTCAGGGTACCTGGATGGAGCCCTGCATTGGGCTCTCTGCTCAGCAGGGAGTCTGCTTCCCCCGCTCACTCTCTGCCTACTTCTTTGCCTACTTGTGATCTCTGTCAAATAAATATTAAAAAAAAAAAAAACAAAAAAAAGCTCACCTCAGTTACTTTGGATTTAGATAATATTTCATTAGAAATTGAAAAAAAAAAAAAAAACCAGAACAGTTGAATCCCCGGAAAACAGTCTAGAAAACTGCAGTAGTAGAGAACAATGAACAAACATATCATCTTAGATTTATTGTGAAATATTATATTATTTAAAGTGATGGTTGGGTGTCTGGGTGGCTCAGTTGGTTAAGTGGCTGCCTTCATCTCAGGTCATGATCCTGGAGTCCCGGGCCTCCCTGTTCAGCAGGGAGTCTGCTTCCCCCTTTGACCCTCTCCCCTCTCCTCTCTTACTCTCTCTCTCAAGTAAATAAATAAAATCTTTAAAAAAAATAAAGTGATGGTATATGAAAACTTTGGTCCTAAAGGAGAATGAATCCCTGTCAGCTATACTTCCTGCTTTCTTGCTTTGTGACTTCCACAAATATGACTGTGTCCACTATGGCAAATAGATGGAATCATAAAACATATACCATATGCATTATAAATATAAATTTATTAACTCTTTTTAATGAAATTTATGAGAAAAATTTATGTAAACATGGAGTTTGAGTTAAAGACTGTGAAAAGCTTCTGTAGGCTATGAAGAAAAATTTTATTGTTACGTGGATATGAGTATTTTAGCACTCTCTAACACATTTTTTAAAAATTAAAAACCACAATGTTTTCATTAAGCACATACAGCAAATAATTTATAGTGATTTAGGGAAAGCTATGTACCATTTTTTTTTTCTCCATGTTTTTTTCAGTTAAAAAAAAAAAGTTGAAATGCACCTTGACTCAAAACTCCCTTCATAATGACAATATAAATAATGTGTTCTGAATCATAATCAAGTACAGTCAGGCTTTATTCAATAACCCAAACAACTAATTATATGCCATGCTAGATAAATCAGTATAAATATAACAGAAGCTAGAAACAGCTGGGTGGATGTCTAGGGATTTTGAAGCTTTCTTTTTTTGTAGGTAAAGTCAGTGTACCATGGACACTTTAACTTTTTTTGAAGAATTAGAGAATCTCTTCATGAGATAGCCTAGATACAATAGATTTCTTTATTTTTTAAAAATAATATACTTGATGATTATATAGTAATATAACTAGAAATTAAGAAACTAAAGATGAATCATAAAAATTAATAAAATCATCAACATTCAAAGAAAGATAGCTTCTGTAAGCTTCACTTTGGGTTTCTTTTGTCCCATAGCATGGCACTTTATTATTTTATTTATTTTATTTGTCACCAATTACATAAATGTTTCTTTTCTTGACTCTTTCTCTTATTTGCTTGATCATGGTCTCTACCAAAAGTTGGTTCATGGTTTATTAACCCTGTATGCAGAACCTTTTAAAGTCTTGTTTGGATCATCATGTTTTGAATTAATGGACATTTTAAGTGGACATTTTTTTAACTAAAGAAAAATAATATTAACATAATTAATTACTCCCGATTTTGAAATGTTCTTCTTCCTTGTATTAAATTAATTTCTCTACATTTCACATTTTCATTTTTTGATTCTATTCTACAGGCCTGGAATGGAATAATCAAATCTCTCGGTGCCATGAGTCAGTCAGTAAAGAAGGCATAGATATAGGAAATACAAGCTTGGGTTACAAGTGAGGACCCAATACACAAGAGAGAAATTGTGCCACGACTCAGAGTATGTGCTTCACCCAGAGGGCTGGAAAGCTCCTTCCATTTATTGCTGGGTAGGAATGCAAACCCAGTGTTGCCAGATCTATTTTTTTTTAAGACAAGTAGAATAGTAGATTATATGGGAAATTCTTTTAAAAAATATTGTCAGTTAAATTAATTTTAAAAGCATATTTTATGGGATAACACTTTTCGATTTAAAAGTAAAACTTAATATGAAAAACAGATATAAGCCACAGACCAAAACTTTCCAGTTTGTGATATATGCCACATCACCTTCAGATATGTTCTTAATGACCAATCATTTTGCATAGCTCACAAAATCACATTTTCAACTGATAATTTAAAGCTCTGGATAAATTTATCACACAGTTGAAATCTTACTTGTTAGTCACTATGGCATTGCCACATCTATATGACTATAATTCTTTTTTTTTTTTTTAAAGATTTATTTATTTGACATAAAGGGAGATCACAAGTAGGCAGAGAGGCAGGCAGAGAGAGGGGGAAGCAGGCTCCCTGCTGAGCAGAAAGCCCAATGCAGGGCTCAATCCCAGGACCCTGAGATCATGACCTGCTGAAGGCAGAGGCTTAACCCACTGAGCTACCCGGGTACCCCTACTTCTTTTTTTCTTATTTATTTATTTATTTATTTGGCAGAGAGAGAGAGAATATGGAGATAGGAGGGGCAGAGGGAGAAGTAGACTCCCAGCTGAGCAGAAAGCCTGATGTGGGGCTGACCTGAGCTGAAGGCAGACACTCAACCAACTGAGCCACCCAAGCACCCCATGTCTCTGAATTTCTTAAAATCTTTTTTTTTAAATACTTAGAAAAGTTTTCACTTTTATTTTAGTGCTTACTTTTGTGTTTGTATTTTCTTAAAAGATTTATTTATTTATTTAGCACATGAGCGACCGGGTGAGGGACAGAGGGAGAGAGAGAATCTCAAGCAGACTCTCCTCTGAGTGTAGAGCTCGATGACATGCGGCTCCATCTCACGACCCTGAGATCCTGACCTGATGTTCAACTGACTCTTGGTTCCAGCTCAGGTCATCATCTCAGGGTCATGAGCTAGAGCTCCATGTCACATCCAGCTCTGTGCTCAGCCTGAGGTCTGCTTGAAATTCTTTCCCTCTGCCTCTCTGCCTGATCAAGCGCTCTCTCCCAAATAAAATCTTTTTTAAAAAATACATATATTTTCTTACTTAACATTATACTATCATTTATGTTGGTTTTATATATCTTTTGACTAACATTTATTACATATCGATCAATAATCTTATTTTAATTTCTTCTTTTTCTACCTATTCTCCCCTAATTTTTCTAGTAGCATCTTTCTACTTTGTCAGACTACATAACGGTTACATTTAATCATTTAACTCATGACTTCACTCTTGTAGTAGTCCTAGCTCAACAGTTAAACACCAAATGATCAATGTCATTCTTTTTGCCAAAGTTTTTATCATCATCTTTTGGTTCAATGAGGTTCATCCTCTACTGGATTCCTCAGAAAGAAGAGAACATTGTTCTTCAATATTCTTCAAAATACAGCATTTTTTTTTTTTTAATATGGCTTTGAGACTTAAAGGAACGCTTAACTGGATATAGAGTCCCTGCTCCATACAATTTTTTTTTCCTTAATTTCTTGTAAATGTTGCTCCACTATTGTCATACTTTGTCCTTTCTAAAAGTGGAATAAGCAGTGGAAATCCTTTTCGAGAGGAAAAGTTCTGGTGTTATTGGTTTTCTCTGTTTCTCCCAAATTCTTCACTTCTTCCTGTTAATTTGTTCCTTCTTAATCTCTCTACACCTCGTTTCCCTCCCCTGTGAAATGGGAATAATAATTGTATCAGCTTCACTGGATCAGTATAATTATAAATGAGATTATGCATGGAAACTGATCTGCAAATGTCAGGTATATTTTAACTCAATATATGTTTGCTATAATATAATGTAATTACATATATGTTTTGATTCTTAACTCTTAACAATAATTTATTAGGAATAAGAACCTACAGCTCAAAGCACTTTATATCTCAGCATTTTTACTTGTTTCATTGTAGGTTTAATAAACATGGCCTTTTCAAATTAGGAAAATTCAGGTAAGAAAAAAAATCCATATGGTAGTGTAAAAACTCACTCTGTGTCTAATAGAAATGTGTTCCATAAGACCTTCAAGGACATTGATTTTATTTTATAGCATATTAATTTTCATGGTGACATGGAAAATAAATCTAAGGTTTCAAAAGATGATTCCAATGACAAAACAGCTGAAACTACTGTCATTTACTAGATCACAAATTTAGTTTAAGCATCATGATCATTTCAATGGTGACACAGGATAAAAAAGAATATAAAATATTTACTCTGAAATCAATCTATACATACCTATAAGTAAAATTTTATTTTATGTCTAGTCAACAAAGCATTTTCATTATTCTCAAAGTAGATATGAACAGTGATCATATATTTATGAACATTTTAACAAGAATTTAATAATAATTTTGCATGTATTTCTTCAATCTAAATTGCTTGAAAACTATTTAGAGGCAATATTCATAGCACTACTTACTCATTGCTTTACTCAATTGTAAGATTTAACATTATTTTAATAATTTATAAAATAAAATCTCAAAATAAAACAAGTGTTTATTTTGCATCTACTGTATGTTTAGACTTGTGCTTTATCCTAGAAGAATTTGTAATCAACCTTGGGACAAGTCACATATTTGTGGAGATACTTACATAGTTAATATAAACAATACATGTTTAGGTTGGAAAATGAAATGAACAACATGTATATACAAAAGATTATTTTTTTCTGTGCTGTGGTTAGGTAAAAGTGAAATAGTTCTCTGTCTGCCTGAACTACTAGAGCTTTTTCCTAATTATAATATTTCATTAGATATCAAACATATAAAAATAACAAGTGATAAACCTTTAAATCCACAAGGATTTCTTAACTTCAAAAATTATGTAGTATTTGCATTTAGTTTGAGTCAAGGAGTTTGGTATAGCTGCTGATTTCATTTTCATATTTTAAATCTAGAAAAACCGTATTCGAAGAAGTTTGGGGAACTGGCTAAATCTCTTGAAAATCTGTGAGCTATAGGTTAAAAAATAGACTTATTTTTTGCTCAGTATATTTCAGTGTATTGAAAAGGTGATAAATGCAAATGAATCTAATTCATGTAGGTAGCTAAACAGCTGCTTTTGTATGATGGAACAAAAGGTGTAAAAGGTACCTATTGTAAGCTCATGCTAATTTGATTGACTTATTGCATTATTTCTTCCTACTAATTTTAACTCTTGCTTATCTACTTTCTTTATGGTACCATTGCACATTTTTTATAATAACATTCATTCATACTCCTACTTAAGTAACAAATTGTCATGGGTTACTTGCTAACAATCCAGCAGACCTTGAAATAGACAATGAGTCTTTCAGGCAGTATTTCCTAAATCAGTTTGGTTATTGCAGGAGCCAGTGTAGCTGATAATCAATTTTTTAAAATTTATTTTATTTTTCCCTCACATAGAAATATTATATTTTATTTATTCAGGAATAAAAAAATAATGTTCTATTTAATTGAAGTGGTGACGATAAAGGTATATTGAAATTTGTTTCTTTTCTAACTAGATTAGTTGAATTTTGCACAAATTCTGAAAAAAAATTTCCAGCCCATGTCCAGGCTTGAGGGTAAGAATATAGCTGATAACTATCACTCTCAAGGACACAATTCTTTGTGGGCAGTTCACTCCTTACCTGCTTAGTATCAGGTCAGGAAGGAGCAAAGAGATCTGTTTGTTGGTGGGGGAGGCAGCCACTGACAGACATGGAATATTAAATGAGCATATTGAAACAACTGACCCTCTCTTCCCCTCTAACTACTTCAAACAGCCTCCATTCTCTTCAAATCTTCCCCATTGCTAATCTTCTATCTCCACACTACCTATAATTTATGAGAAACAAAGGGACAATAAAGGCCACCCAGAGGCACTTAAAAAAAAAAAAAAAGTCCTTAAAAAAAGAATGCCACGTGAAGGGAAAGAGATATGCATAGAGGGAAGATAAGGAAGAAGCATGAATACCAGAGGAAGATGGGAAGATGGTCATCTGAAAGGGAAATGAGGGAGAGAAACCTAAAAAAATCTTTTCTTTTTAGTCCTCAGAAGGAATCAGCCTTGCCAACACCTGGATCTTGGACTTTTCTAGCTTCCACACCGGGAGAAAATACATGTCTGTTGTTTATGCCACCCAATTTGTGGTACTCTGGTATGGCAGCCTTAGCAGATGAATACAGGTGCCATGTCCTACCCTTTCTTTGGCTTATATTCTGAACATGGTAACTTGGAATGCTCTGCAGTCCAGTCATTTAAACTCTTCTCCATCTGCTCTGCCAGCACACTACACAGAGTCAGAGTCCTTACCATATTTCTCACTTATACTGTGACCTGCTATTCATATTTTTACATCTGTTTTTGCACTCATACAAAATGTCTAAGGTTTTTCAACTGACCTTTTAAAAATTCAGGTCCTATTATCTGTTTTTTTTTTCTTTTTTTGTTGTTGTTTTTGTTGTTGTTGTTTTTGTTTTTCATTTTTGTTTTTGGGTTTGTTTTGTTTTGTTTTTGTCTGTTTGGTAAATGTTCACTGTCTTAAGGTTAGAATCTGAAAGTCATTGTTTTCAAGGATGGCTTTTTATCATTGACCCAATCAGTGATATTAAGATGAAAAGTCTGCAGAAAAGCAGACCTTTATAAAACTGTGCTTAAAATGATAAAACTCACTCAGAAGCAGGATGTGCATTTACAAATAACTCTGTGAAGTAGAACTTGACATTTCAATTAAAAAGGCTGCTCTTCAAAATTAATTTTACTTACTTTAATTCCAAGTTTTCTTGTATAGGTAAGTAAAGGTAAGAGGTAGTTTTAATGTGTTGGCTACATTAGCAGAAGAAAAAAATTCTTAAACAGCAAAATAATGCCAGTTTTATATCAGCAGCATCAGATTTTTCAAATAACAGGTTAATTTCTATCATCAGTTGATATTTCATCCAACTTACGGATTTACACTCTGACCCCATTTCTGATGTCTGCATCAAAATGCACTGACTGCTTTCAAGTTGTACCCTTCCCAGTTTCTCTGTTGCTCCACATTTGGCCAAGGCATAAAAAAGTCCCACACTCCCTCCCCTGGCCCTGGCAGGAAGTTCAAACCATGTACAACGCTTATCCCTGTCAGTAAGTACTCCTCACCTGTGACCTTATAATTACAATACAAACCAGAGCCACTCCAGCCCTCCCTTTACTTAAGCCATTCTGGTGCCTGCTTAGGAACCTGCCCTATTCTCTCCAGAAAGTCTTGTATGTGCAGTAAATCTTTATTCTGTTGGGTGTGTGTGTTGTCATCAGTCTCATCATCGAAACCAAATTTTGAGTTTAGTCTGTCAAAACAAATATTCCAAATGCTATTATAAATTTACATAAAAATGAAGGTTTGTTTTCACTGATATTACAAATAAAAAGTTAGGGGGAGAATTATTTTGGTAAAAGCAATATTTCTACAAAATTAGAAACCCATGGGGCATGGATTAGTCAGGGTTCTTCAGAGAAAGAGAGCCAGTAAGATATGTATCTATATTGAAAGAGACTTTTTATAAAGAATTAGCTCACATGATTTTGGAAACTAGGCAGTCTAAATCTGTAGGACTAATCTGTGGGCTAGCAGGCTGGAAACCCAGGAATGTTTATGGTACAGGTGAAGTGTGAAGGCAGTCTGCTGGAGAATTCCCTCTTGCAGGTCTTTTTTGTTCTAGTCAAGCCTTTAATTGATTGGATGAGGCCAACCACGTTATAAAGGGCCATCTATTTTGCCCAGGGTTCACCTAATTAAATGTTAATAATTACCCAAAAACACTGTTCAAATTCACACATAAAATTAACTACTACCGAGTAGAAATATAATGGGCATTGTTTGTAGTGCATATATAAACTGTAACTATTTCCCCCAATGCTATGATATGCTACTAACTGGCATATATATGTGTGTGTGTATTATAATAACCAAATGACAAAATTTGTGAAACAGTTGGAAAACTCATATTTCCACCTAGAGTGAAAGATTTCTCTCTTTATTTCTGATAATATGATTTTAGAAACATTTGAATCTCTGGAGAACTTATTGTAAATCACCATGTGTCCAACAATGGTACTGACATTTTAAATGAATATATTAAATTTTATTTTTATTTGTTCAAAAACAAATGGAAACTATAGTCAAAGTATTGTATAAATAAGATGACAAAAAAATATTGAAAATTCTAGTGAGCTGCTGGTATTTAAAGTTTGCAAAAGGAAAAAAGGACCTCTTCCATGATCCCATAAACTGAACCTGGTACTCATTATGGTTGGTCCCTTATATTCTCCATGATTGTTCTATAACATACTACAGGAACTGAAAACTTAGATTGTAAGTACTTCAACACTGTATGAAGATTTAATTTTGAAATCATGTCCTTGTAATTTGAAATATCAAATTGTGGGAAAAATCTTCAAATGCGATTTCCGTTTTTAACTGGATACATTTATTCTATACTGAAGGGAAACAAAATCACAAAGGTGAAAATCTAGCCTCAGCAGTTTAAAAACTTGGCCAACCATTTATGAGTTTTGTATTGCAAAACATTTGTGGAAATTACTCAGAATGGTGACATTAAACCAATACCTGTGAAAATATCCTACAGATGAATCAATTGAAGATGTCAATAATCTCGCATTTATGAACCATAAAAACATAATGATGAAGATTAAAAATTAAAAATAATGTGCTACTGAAGATTTTTTTTTTTTTTTGAGAAATAACCCATGACCATTAGGTTATTTACATGGCTAGCCCTTTACTTTCTAAACTTCGGGTAGTTAATATAGATATGTCTTAAATGTATGTAATTAAAATATATATATATATATATATATATATATATATATATATGGCCAGTGAATAGATTTCACTGGATAGATGAACCTATAGAACAATTCTAAAATCTACTTTTGAAAATAAAACCCTTTATGTGAAAACAAATGATGTACACATTCCCATCTTTGCCTTATTGACTCTCACCATGAAAGCCTAACTTCAAAGAGTTTATTGATGCCCTGTGAGATCTCTCCCATGATCTCATAAGCTGGACAAGGTTTCTCCATATTTCCTTTCCTGCTCCTTACTGCAGAGGAATTCACTCAGCTGTTTCTCACTTCATTACATCAGGAAACATTCAAGGTCAAACATCTAAATTTGTAACACTTCAAGTCATATTGTAAGCATTCAATGTGTACTTTTTGAATTGATCTGAATGACTTAGCTAGGTATAATTTTGTTTTGTTGGAATATGAATGATAGAAATGAATATGGCCAAGATTTGAAAAAGGGGAAATCCTTACCTATTAAAGCTATGCTACTAAAATTATCTCTTTCTGGTAAAAAAATTATCTCTTTCTGGTAAATGCCATTAGTGGCATATAATGAATAATAAGCAATTTCATTGGCATAAGGGTAACTCAAAGACAGCCCATCCCCATTGCTAGTAACGAGAGAAGGTCATTATTTGTCTTATATAAAAACCACTGAATAACCACAGTGTACCCACAAGAGTTTCTCATTACCATTCTCAGTGTGTTTTTTCAGCCCAAAGGTCTCAAGCTTCACGCCCTGCTTCACTGCCTATCCTGATAGGCACTGGCCTACTCTCTCCTGTTGGCTACACCAGCTGACTGTAGTGAACAAGAACACTGGACCCACAACTGTAACTGCTAGATCTTCCTTGCAGGCTGTAGCTGAATCTTAAAAATGTGAATCCTTTATTTCACAGAATGTAATTCCTCCATAGCATTTTATTGTATCCCCCAACTGTCATTTCAGCAAGAGTGGTCATTTTTTTTCCCCATGACTATTCCATATAAGTGATTTACATCGTATCAGTGATAAAACCATGAAAAAAGAGATTATTATAATGAAATATCATTTCCATTGAGTCAAATAGCAATTTTAGTTTATTCTAACACGGTGTATATAAACCCAGTTTAAACATGCAAGGACCTTATGGTTCAAAGTACTTTGCAGATTTAAAGGACACATGGTGAGTCCTTAACCAGATTAATAATATTTCAAATGTTGATACTAGATATAGTTTAAGGGAAAATTTATGACAGGCTTTTTCCTACTGGAAAACAGTTTAAATTAGAGGTCCTGAGAAAAGACAATCAATAACTTATTTATAAATGAATGATACCTCTATCTGCATATATATTACTATGTGTGCTTATATTAATAATTTACACATTGAATAATACGGAATTCAAAGTTTGTGACTTAAGGAATCACCCCTAAATCCGCTTCATCAAACATTACAATTTAAAGTTTTATGCTTAACAATGTGCTCAGACCACAGACTATTATTTCTTTGGTTTATAGAATTAAAATATTATTTAAGATGGCTACCAAGGATATAGGACCTCTCTAAAACACATCATGTGCTCCCAAATCTGTGATATATTGTCCTTATCACCCTGCTGAATATGATAAGAGATACAGAAGAGGAATATTGCCTTGTTTTTTTTTTTTTTAACTTTTTTTTTTTTTACCCTCCCCAATGTCCATAATAACCCCATCCCCCCAACCCCCCTCCCCCCAGAAACCCCCAGTTTGTTTTGTGAGATCAAGAGTCACTTATGGTTTATCTCCCTCCCAATCCCATCTTGCTTCATTTACTCTTCTCCTACCCCCTTAACCCCCCATGTTGCATCTCCTCTCCCTCATATCAGGGAGATCATATGATAGTTGTCTTTCTCCGATTGACTCATTTCTCTAAGCATGATACCCTCTAGTTCCATCCACGTCGTCGCAAATGGCAAGATTTCATTTCTTTTGATGGCTGCATAGTATTCCATTGTGTACATATACCACATCTTCTTTATCCATTCGTCTGTTGATGGACATCTAGGTTCTTTCCATAGTTTGGCTATTGTAGACATTGCTGCTATAAACATTCGGGTGCACGTGCCCCTTCGGATCACTACGTTTGTATCTTTGGGGTAAATACCCAGCAGTGCAATTGCTGGGTCATAGGGTAGTTCTATTTTCAACATTTTGAGGAACCTCCATGCTGTTTTCCAGAGTGGTTGCACCAGCTTGCATTCCCACCAACAGTGTAGGAGGGTTACCCTTTCTCCGCATCCTCGCCAGCATCTGTCATTTCCTGACTTGTTAATTTTAGCCATTCTGACTGGCGTGAGGTGGTATCTCATTGTGGTTTTGATTTGTATTTCCCTGATGCCGAGTGATATGGAACACTTTTTCATGTGTCTGTTGGCCATCTGGATGTCTTCTTTGCAGAAATGTCTGTTCATGTCTTCTGCCCATTTCTTGATTGGATTATTCGTTCTTTGGGTGTTGAGTTTGCTAAGTTCTTTATAGATTCTGGAGACTAGCCCTTTATCTGATATGTCGTTTGCAAATATCTTCTCCCATTCTGTCAGTTGTCTTTTGGTTTTGTTAACTGTTTCCTTTCCTGTGCAAAAGCTTTTGATCTTGATAAAATCCCAATAGTTCATTTTTGCCCTTGCTTCCCTTGCCTTTGGCGATGTTCCTAGGAAGATGTTGCTGCGGCTGAGGTCGAAGAGGTTGCTGCCTGTGTTCTCCTCAAGGATTCTGATGGATTCCTTTCTCACATTGAGGTCCTTCATCCATTTTGAGTCTATTTTCGTGTGTGGTGTAAGGAAGTGATCCAATTTCATTTTTCTGCATGTGGCTGTCCAATTTTCCCAACACCATTTATTGAAGAGGCTGTCTTTTTTCCATCGGACATTCTTTCCTGCTTTGTCGAAGATTAGTTGACCATAGAGTTGAGGGTCTATTTCTGGGCTCTCTATTCTGTTCCATTGATCTATGTGTCTGTTTTTGTGCCAGTACCATGCTGTCTTGATGATGACAGCTTTGTAGTAGAGCTTGAAGCCTGGAATTGTGATGCCACCGACTTTGGCTTTCTTTTTCAATATTCCTTTGGCTATTCGAGGTCTTTTCTGGTTCCATATAAATTTTAGGATTATTTGTTCCATTTCTTTGAAAAAAATGGATGGTACTTTGATAGGAATTGCATTAAATGTGTAGATTGCTTTAGGTAGCATAGACATTTTCACAATATTTATTCTTCCAATCCAGGAGCATGGAACATTTTTCCATTTCTTTGTGTCTTCCTCAATTTCTTTCATGAGTACTTTATAGTTTTCTGTGTATAGATTCTTAGTCTCTTTGGTTAGGTTTATTCCTAGGTATCTTATAGTTTTGGGTGCAATTGTAAATGGGATGGACTCCTTAATTTCTCTTTCTTCTGTCTTGTTGTTGGTGTAGAGAAATGCAACTGATTTCTGTGCATTGATTTTATATCCTGACACTTTACTGAATTCCTGTACCAGTTCTAGCAGTTTTGGAGTGGAGTCTTTTGGGTTTCCCACATATAGTATCATATCATCTGCGAAGAGTGATAGTTTGACTTCTTCTTTGCCGATTTGGATGCCTTTAATTTCTTTTTGTTGTCTGATTGCTGAGGCTAGGACTTCTAGTACTATGTTGAATAGCAGTGGTGATAACGGACATCCCTGCCGTGTTCCTGACCTTAGCGGAAATGCTTTCAGTTTTTCTCCATTGAGAATTATATTTGCGATGGGTTTTTCATAGATGGCTTTGATAATATTGAGGTATGTGCCCTCTATTCCTACACTTTGAAGAGTTTTGATCAGGAAGGGATGCTGTACTTTGTCAAATGCTTTTTCAGCAACTATGGAGAGTATCATATGGTTCTTGTTCTTTCTTTTATTAATGTGTTGTATCACATTGATTGATTTGCGGATGTTGAACCAACCTTGCAGCCCTGGAATAAATCCCACTTGGTCATGGTGAATAATCCTTTTAACGTACTGTTGAATCCTATTGGCTAGTATTTTGGTGAGAATTTTTGCATCTGTGTTCATCAAGGATATTGGTCTGTAGTTCTCTTTTTGGATGGGATCCTTGTCTGGTTTTGGGATCAAGGTGATGCTGGCCTCATAAAATGAGTTTGGAAGTTTTCCTTCCATTTCTATTTTTTGGAACAGTTTCAGGAGGATAGGAATTAGTTCTTCCTTAAATGTTTGGTAGAATTCCCCCGGGAAGCCGTCTGGCCCTGGGCTTTTGTTTGTTTGGAGATTTTTGATGACTGTTTCAATCTCTTTACTGGTTATGGGTCTGTTCAGGCTTTCTATTTCTTCCTGGTTCAGTTGTGGTAATTTATATGTCTCTAGGAATGCATCCATTTCTTCCAGATTGTCAAATTGGTTGGCATAGAGTTGCTCATAATATGTTCTTATGATTGTCTGTATTTCTTTGGTGTTAGTTGTGATCTCTCCTCTTTCATTCATGATTTTATTGATTTGGGTCCTTTCTCTTTTCTTTTTGATAAGTCTGGCCAGGGGTTTATCAATCTTATTAATTCTTTCAAAGAACCAGCTCCTAGTTTCATTGATTTGTTCTATTGTTTTTTTGGTTTCTATTTCATTGATTTCTGCTCTGATCTTTATGATTTCTCTTCTCCTGCTGGGTTTAGGGTTTCTTTCTTGTTCTTTCTCCAGCTCCTTTAGGTGTAGGGTTAGGTTGTGTACCTGAGACCTTTCTTGTTTCTTGAGAAAGGCTTGTACCGCTATATATTTTCCTCTCAGGACTGCCTTTGTTGTGTCCCACAGATTTTGAACCGTTGTGTTTTCATTATCATTTGTTTCCATGAATTTTTTCAATTCTTCTTTAATTTCCTGGTTGACCCATTCATTCTTTAGAAGGATGCTGTTTAGTCGCCATGTATTTGGGTTCTTTCCAAATTTCCTCTTGCGATTGAGTTCTAGCTTCAGAGCATTGTGGTCTGAAAATATGCAGGGAATGATCCCAATCTTTTGATACCGGTTGAGACCTGATTTAGGACCGAGGATGTGATGTATTCTGGAGAATGTTCCATGTGCACTAGAGAAGAATGTGTATTCTGTTGCTTTGGGATGAAATGTTCTGAATATATCTGTGATATCCATCTGGTCCAGTGTGTCATTTAAGGCCTTTATTTCCTTGTTGATCTTTTGCTTGGATGATCTGTCCATTTCAGTGAGGGGAGTGTTAAAGTCCCCTACTATTATTGTATGATTGTTGATGTGTTTCTTTGATTTTGTTATTAATTGGTTTATATAGTTGGCTGCTCCCACATTAGGGGCATAGATATTTAAAATTGTTAGATCTTCTTGTTGGACAGATCCTTTGAGTATGATATAGTGTCCTTCCTCATCTCTTATTATAGTCTTTGGCTTAAAATCTAATTGATCTGATATAAGGATTGCCACTCCTGCTTTCTTCTGATGTCCATTAGCATGGTAAATTCTTTTCCACCCCCTCACTTTAAATCTGAAGGTGTCTTCGGGTTTAAAATGAGTTTCTTGTAGGCAACATATAGATGGGTTTTGTTTTTTTATCCATTCTGATACCCTGTGTCTTTTGATTGGGGCATTTAGCCCATTTACATTCAGGGTAACTATTGAGAGATATGAGTTTAGTGCCATTGTATTGCCTGTAAGGTGACTGTTATTGTATATTGTTTCTGTTCCTTTCTGATCTACTACTTTTAGGCTCTCTCTTTGCTTAGAGGACACCTTTCAATATTTCCTGTAGAGCTGGTTTGGTGTTTGCAAATTCTTTCAGTTTTTGTTTGTCCTGGAAGCTTTTAATCTCTCCTTCTATTTTCAATGATAGCCTAGCTGGATATAGTATTCTTGGCTGCATGTTTTTCTCGTTTAGTACTCTGAATATATCATGCCAGCTCTTTCTGGCCTGCCAGGTCTCTGTGGATAAGTCTGCTGCCAATCTAATATTTTTACCATTGTGTGTTACAGACTTCTTTTCCCGGGCTGCTTTCAGGATTTTCTCTTTGTCACTAAGACTTGTAAATTTTACTATTAGGTGACGGGGTGTGGACCTATTCTTATTGATTTTGAGGGGGGTTCTCTGAACCTCCTGGATTTTGATGCTTGTTCCCTTTTCCATATTGGGGAAATTCTCTCCAATAATTCTCTCCAATATACCTTCTGCTCCCCTCTCTCTTTCTTCTTCTTCTGGAATCCCAATTATTCTAATGTTGTTTCGTCTTATGGTGTCACTTATCTCTCGAATTCTGCCCTCGTGGTCCAGTAGCTGTTTGTCCCTCTTTTGCTCAGCTTCTTTATTTTCTGTCATTTGGTCTTCTATATCGCTAATTCTTTCTTCTGCCTCATTTATCCTAGCCGTGAGAGCCTCCATTTTTGATTGCACCTCATTAATAGCTTTTTTAATTTCAACTTGATTAGATTTTAGTTCTTTTATTTCTCCAGAAAGGGCTTTTATATCTCCCGAGAGGGTTTCTCTAATATCTTCCATGCCTTTTTCGAGCCTGGCTAGAACCTTGAGAATCGTCATTCTGAACTCTAGATCTGACATATTACCAATGTCTGTATTGATTAGGTCCTTAGCCTTTGGTACTGCCTCTTGTTCTTTTTTTTGTGGTGAATTTTTCCGCCTTGTCATTTTGTCCAGATAAGAGTATATGAAGGAACAAGTAAAATACTAAAAGGGTGGCAACAACCCCAGGAAAATATGCTTTAGCCAAATCAGAAGAGATCCCAAATCGTGAGGGGTGGGGAAGGGGATATAAAGAGGTTCAGAAAGAAAAAAAGAAAAGAAAAAAAAAGAAAAAGAAAAAAGAAACAAATAAAAAAAGAAAACCAATAATGAAAAAATATAAAAAGGAAAAAATATATATATATATATATTAGATGAACTAGTTAAAAAAGTTAATAAAGAAAAGGGTAAAAGTTAAAAAAATTTAGCAGAAGAAGAGAAAAAAAATTGAAAAAGAAAAAGAAAATTAAATTAACTGCAAGGCTAAAGAATCATGGGGAGAAAGCCATGAGTTCTGTGCTTTGCTTTCTCCTCCTCTGGAATTCCGCTGCTCTCCTTGGTGTTGAAACTGCACTCCTTGGTAGGTGAACTTGGTCCTGGCTGGGTTTCTTGTTGATCTTCTGAGGGAGGGGCCTGTTGTAGTGATTCTCAAGTGTCTTTGCCCCAGGCAGAGTTGCACCGCCCTTACCAGGGTCCGGGCTGAGTAATCCGCTCGGGTTCGCTTTCGGGAGCTTTTGTTCCCTGAGCGCTTTCCGTAGAGTCCAGAGGACGGGAACGAAGATGGCGGCCGCCCAGTCTCTGGCCCGGAGGAGCCGAGAGTCCGGGGCCCACTCCTCAGTGCGCCCTCAGAGAACAGCGCCCAATTGCTCCCTTCACCCTGGCCTCCGGCCGCGCTCCGAGCTGACTGAGCCTGAGACCGGTTCAAGGTAAACCCGAGTTTAGAGCTCACTCCTCGGCTCCGTCTCTGTAGCTGGCTTCCTAGTTCTAATACCTGTAAGCTCTGCGACACTCAGACACCCTCGATCCTTCTGTGACCCTGCGGGACCTGAGGCCACGCTGACCCCGCGTGCGCTTTACCCCAGTTAAGCCTCTGGAGCGATGTCCCTCAGCGGAACAGACTTTTAAAAGTCCTGATTTTGTGCTCCGTTGCTCTGCCGCTTGCCGGGAGCCGGCCCCTCCCCCCGCGGTCTATCTTCCCGTCGCTTTGGATTCACTTCTCCGCCAGTCCTACCTTTCAGAAAGTGGTTGATTTTCTGTTTCTAGAATTGCTGTTCTTCTTCTCTTCGATCTCCCGTTGGATTTGTAGGTGTTTGCAATCGTTAGATAAGCTATCTAGCTGATCTCCTGCTACCTGAAGTAGTCTCAGCCTGCTGCTTCTCCGCCATCTTGACTTCTCCTTGCCTTGTTTTTTTAAACTAGAATTTATAAAAAGGCATTTTCAGTTTTGGAGCCCCCAGCTGATTTGACTTATAATATCCTATGGCCTAAATAATGATTTGGTTGTAGCATATCAAGGAGTACACTTTGATATACAACTGAGGTGCAAATAATAGATGTTATTTCATTTGTAGTACACTCAAAGAAATAAAAAACTATAATGCTTGAGGGGCATTTCCTCTGAACAGCAAATCTTTAGAGTACCTATCTGTACACGTGTTCTGAATAATAAGCCCTTTAATGCCAATGGAGAAGTAAGTAAGAATACAAATAGGATAGAATTAAATAATTTTTATTGGCAAATATTTACAGGAATATAAAATATACAAAGTTTTTAACAATGTTGTAGATAAACTTGACCCATTTAAAGTATCTATCAGGTATAGAGTGTTTTCTATGCATGCAGTTTACAGGAATAACTTTAATATCATATATTATCTTTTTTAATCCTTAGAGCAAGCATACTAGGTAGAAATTATTATCTATTTTATAGATGTGAACACTTAAGTGTTGAAGCTGGCATTGAAGCACACGTGTGATTTGAATTATTAAGCTGTTAACCTCTGCGACATAATATCCTACATTAGGACTCCTGCCCTTTTGAAAGATGTAACAAGAATACAGTTAGCTAATAATCAAATCTGGTTTAGATTTAGTAGCATTTATGTTTAAAAATCTAATTTTAAATCATCAGTTTTTTCTTCTTTCTTAGATCAAATAAAGTTAAATTGTGAATTTGTGCAATTAAATACTTTATTACTGGGTATCTTACGTGGCATAAATATTTCTAGAACATAATGACTCATTTAATTTTTTAACAGTGATTGGCTTTGATAGCTGATTATTTATAAACATGCATGCAAATTCTTTGTGCAAATTGGGTATGCCGGTGTAAATGCTTTATATGAAGCACAATAACTTTTTCTCCATACTGACTTTCCTAAACCTGTGAATTCAATTGTTAGTTTAAACTGCACAACATAAATTACTATTTTGTTAGTTTTCTGAGAGACATTAGTTTCCAATGTCAAAAATTAAGGGGCCTTGGGGTGCCTGGGTGGCTCAGTGGGTTTAAAGCCTCTGCCTTCTGCTCAGGTCATGATTCCACCTGGGATCCAGCCCCTCATCAGGCTCTCTGCCCAGCAGGGAGCCTGTTTCCCTTCCTCTCTCTGCCTGCCTCTCTGCCTACTTGTGATCTCTGTCGTCAAATAAATAAATAAAATCTTAAAAAAGGGGTGGGCTTAAGAGCTGCCTCAATTAAAAGGCCACCTATAAAATAAGGACTATCTCTAAATAAAGAAATGTCATGTTCTCTTTCACAGATTATTTGAATTGCTAGGCTAAAATAATATGATGGTATAAAGTGATGAAAAACTAAAAAACAGAGGGCAAATCTGCTTTTAGATACTATCCTTTAGTACAGGGAACTATAATCAGTAGAGAAATCTTATTCATAAATAAATGAATTTAGAAGATCCAATGCATAAAGTGAAATTTAAAATAACTATTTTTTTCTTTTTTACATTGTAAAATGGTATATATATTCTTATGAAAATCACCAAGATAACTAAGATAAAAATATCTCTAATATAAATTAAAAAATCAAAATATCTATATTGTTTCATACCTTTTGTTTCAAAATATGAGAAATATAGTTGAAAAAAATAAGTGTGATATTACTAGAAACAGAGAGTGAAAATCATCTGAAAAGAATATTTCTTTTATAAATTCTTATATTTTTGAACTTGATGTTATGTGTAGCATTATCTGTGTAAGGAAAACTACTGACATTTAACTTTTTTAAATGGTTTAATATATTAAAGATCATTGGAACTTACAGAAAAATTATATTATTTAAAAGTATATTTGGAGGAGTTTGTATTTGGCAAGGATGCCATTAACGTGAATTTGAGGTAATTGTAAGGTAAGTATCTGAGTAGTCCATCAGCTCCATCCCTGCTGAGAATTGAAATTATAATAAGAAATCAATTTGATGACATTTAAAAATTATCTTAAATAAATAAAATCCCTAAAATTTATTCATGTATATAGAAACATATTAGGGCTTTTAATACTACCTACCTAGTGGAGTAAAAATTTAGGCACTTGAATTGCTGTTTATAACTGATGGTTACAAATTGTATTATAACTAGAGAATATAAATATCTGGTTGTGTTTAAGAATGTGACTTAAGGATTACAACAACCATAAATGGAGGGGGAAAAATCCCTATTATTTGAAATAATGATTCCAGGTAAAAACAAAAGTAATACCTTTTGGTAACTTAAAAACATTATGCCTATAATTTTCATACTCCCCTATTGTTACTACTACTACTGTATCTCTAGCTTTATTGTAATATAATTTGTCCCCATATCAATTCCTGTACCTTTATATTTACTACATTGATTTTCAATTTGATGTAAGTTTGTGTATGTATGGGAAATGGTTGAAAGGACACCCAATCTTGCATGCATCTGTTCCTGCATAGTTGATAGATTAATAGATAAATTATCATATAATGAACCTATTTTCAAACTAAAAATTTAAGGCTGTAACAAATAAGAAAGCATACAAGAATATAGGAAGAGAGAATATTTGACTAATAGGTCTATTCCATATTTTCCAGAGGAATTTTTCCATGTGACTATTATTTATTTTATAGCACAACATCTGCTCAAGGATTTTTTCAAAATGTTCTAATCAATATAACTGAAAGTAATAAGCTTGATTACTTTGAAGTTAGTGAAGTTTAAGTTTCGGTCTTACAATATGCTTTTCTGATTACTTTTTTCATGAAATTTGCAAAAGTAAAATAATTTTAACAGCAAATGAATAAGATTATTGTCTCTTTCCACTCTTAACTTCCTGTCTATCACACTCCTCTTGGTATCTGATAGTGTTGCATTAGCTACTGGCATTTAGGGTATTAAAAGAAAGTTGAGGGGCACCTGGGTGGCTCAGTGGTTAAGCAACTGCCTGTGGCTCAGGTTGTGATCCCAGGGTCCTGGGATCGAGCCCCATGTCAGGCTACCTGCTCAGTGGGGAGACTGCTTCTCCCTCTCCCTCTGCTGCTTTGCCTGCTTGTGCTCTCTTGCTCTCCCTGTCAAATAAATAAATAAATATCTTAAAAAAAAAAAAAAGGAGAAAGTTAAGTATAAATTGTTCATATGCAATTGTAGTTATATATTTATATGATCAACATAGCCATGTTTGGGCAAAAACATAATACCCACACAATTTGCTGCTGTGCGCAATAGAAAATTGTTAACATTACTATGAACTTTGGCCATCCCAGCCATGAGTACCTCACATCCTTCTAAACAGACCAAGCTAGAGGAAAGTCTGATTGATTTTTTCTGTTATTGAATCTTATAAATATGAGACAATCAAGGTTAAAACAGACAAAGGTATTTATTATGCTATTCCTGGATATTTTTGAAGTTCGTGGTAGTCATCTGCTTTTTAAAATTTAAAAATTACTTTAATTTACTTTCACATTCCAATTTAAAAAGATATTTTCATACTTGATTTTAATATATAATTCTGTGTTCTTAAAGCTATTTAAGCTATTCCCTTCAAGTTGGATAAGTTTTCCTGCCTAAGCTGAAAAACATCGATTGTGTCCCTGATTGTAATTCTAAATCCTTATCACCACCATTCAATGAGCTTGTTCAGGAATCCTAATTTCCCCATTTGTGGAACAGAATAATGAAATTGCCATCTTAAGGAATAATTCCATTTTTCATAACATTTCAAATGTGGCTTAGGCTCAGTCAAGTCTATTTGGAGGCTAATATACCCACAGGAATTTAGGTAACCTACCAGGAATATATTCTAATCTAAAATGTCTAAACTGTCTTAGTCATGAAGGAGAGAAACAATTTATACTTACTTCCTTGGGGTTTTCCTCTTTTAAATGATTCATTTTCTAGATCAAGTCACTAGACTCTAAGAGTAACAGAATTATTAATTATATTCATGGATTATAGCAAGAAAAATGAAAAGTGAATATTACTTTTAAAATATACATTCCATAATGCATTCAATTTAATAAAAATGAATCACCAACTTTATTATTTGATTATTTTTCAAGTTAATTTTGATTTGATTTGATTTGATTATTTTTCAAGTCAATTATTCAGGATAACAGAATAATTTCAAAAACTATATATACATATGTATACATATATATGTATACATATATATATATATATGTTACATTTTTAGCCACAATCTCTAAAGAGAATAACTAAAATTCATCATTGCTCTATTTCTCCTTAAAAAATAAGTCTTCAAAGGTCCTAGAAATAATTACATAATTTGAAAATCTCTTCAGAACATCAGATTTCCCTTTCCTTATGAATTTCTGTATCGAATAGAGTAAGCCTTTCCCTTTTTTCCACTGAAAGCTGATTTAAATTTCCAGAGAGAACATTCTCTTCCTTGTGGCTTTTCACATTGACTAGGGACTTTTCCCCAAGGCAGGGTCTTTTTTTCTACAGGGAAATCTCACAGAATTTTTTTTCTAATCTGAAATTGTGAGCTGAGTTTCCTCTGTGAGAGGAAAAGTGATATGGTAGCCCCCAGGGAAATACTAGTTCTAAGTTTTTTATCTTTTTCTTTTAAAACATATCTATTCATTCAAGGAAGCTTCAAAATGGAAAGTATTGCTATTAATAAATAAATACCACAGAAGGAAACCGAGATTAGATGATGAGACAGCTTGTTTGATCATCAGGGATATAAATGAGTATTTTGGCCTGTAAATGATCAGTTTATCTTCATCTATAAATGAAATAGTTACAGATTACACTTAGTTTGTTCTGCATTGATTCAGCCTCAGTTTAAAATGAAGACTTCTCTACGAATTTGCATAGCTTCAAGAAGCTATAATATATAGAGGAATTTATGTAAATCTTACAAAAATATATGATAATTTGTATTCTAAAAGATTATAGAACCATTTTAGCCACTAAACTATTTTGTGGGCCAATGCTACATGTAAGTTTTAGATATGCTAAATATATATATATATATATATATATATATATATATATTTGTCTGAAAAGATATTCTACAAAAAGATGTATTATTTAATCAGTATTTTGCTATTATTTAAAATTAACCTAATTTTTAGTTTTTTTATTGAGTTATTTTGTTTATTTGAACATAGCATTGATTTTGAAAAATATATCAAGCTCCTATCACATATCTTTTAAAACTTTTAAGAACATAAAACACAGTTAAAAAGAAAGAAAAGCATGCAAATACATATACTTTCTATCCAAGAAGAAAACTGACATTAAATGTAGAGATGTCCTATTCAAAGTTGTTCCAACATACAGCAAATTGATAGTTGCCAAAGAGTTTGTTTTTAATAATGACAGAAACATAAAACCCTGAATTTTTAATTTTTCATAACATAATCTATTCAGTTGGTCATATTGTTTTAATTTGGCACATACTTTTTAATTTAAATTTAATTTTAAATTTGACATTCAATATTGTTTATATATAGAATTTTGTTTTCTATTTGCAATTAATTTCTAGTTTTGCTTTGGTTTTGATTGTAGCCAAACACCTATTTCTCCTTGTTGTATTTCCCCAGTTCTTTAGTTATAACAGCTGCTGTATATTGTTTCACAATTTCTTCCATGCTTATGGAGTTATAACACAAGTTTTCAGGTATATAGAATTTTGTATGTGTGCATTATCAAAAAAATAGAGAAAAATAAATGATCATAATATATGCATTAAGATGTAAATACATGTTCAGCAATTTGCTTCAACATTTCTTCCAAATAATTTTATTTTTATTTTTATTTTTATTTTTATTTATTTGACAGACAGAGATCACAAGTAGGCAGAGAAGCAGGCAGAGAGAGAGGGGGAAGCAGGCTCCCTGCTGAGCCGAGAGCCGGATGCGGGGCTTGATCCCAGGACCCTGAGATCATGACCTGAGCCGAAGGCAGAGGCTTTAACCCACTGAGCCACCCAAGCGCCCCCCAAATAATTTTATATCACGGATATATGGATATCTATTAGAGATGATAGCTACAAATGCAACCTATTTTATTCAATATTTGTATAATATTTCAAAACCTATTCAAATATTTTAGTATTACCAAACTTTCAAGTGGTTTCCAACATTTCCCAAATACGAAATTGTGCTGGCAGACATTATTTTACATATAGTCTAGGTAATGGTGATTTTAATTCCACTAGCTTGGTTCCTAGAAGAAGGAATGCAAGATTTGAGAATAGTTTCCATTTGTACAGCTATTAACAGATTATTTTCTCAAAAGACTGTAGCAATTCACAACTCCTATGGAAATGTAGTGTTTTCTCTTTCTCCGCGCCTTTATCAGTACTCTGATGACATATTATCATTCTTTTAAATTTCACTCAAATATCAAAAAGGGGTATATTATACCCTAATTAATTTGCAATTTTTTCAATAGTGCTTATTTGGTTGGACTATCTGTATACTATTCTTAAACTGCATTTAGTTTTTCACGAAGTTCTTAATATTTCTTTTTTTTTTTTTAAGATTTTATTTATTTATTTGTCAGAGAGAGAGAGCACAAGCAGGCAGAGGCAGAGAGAGGAGCAGGCTCCCCTCCAAGCAAGGAGCAGGGTGAGGGACTCCATCCCAGGACCTAGGATCATGACCTGAGCCGAAGACAACGGCTTAACCCACTGAGCCACTCAGGTGTCCCAGTCCTTAATATTTCTTAGTATTTTATTAGACATTTGTAGAAATAATGCATAGTGCATATAGTCTATTATTTATCATATATGTTGCAAATATTTTCCCTGGTTTCCATTGTCTCAACATTCTTTTTAATTAAAAAAGATATTAACAAGCCTGTTAGAAAATATATCTTAGTAAAGAATTATATGATAAAATATATATATTTTATAACTACTTTGTTTCTTTTCTTTTTTTTCCCCTTTGTTTCTGATCTTGCTTTGAAAGTTCATGTTACGTTAAAAAATTTAAATTGTATTTTATAGTTTTATTGTTCTAGAACTGTGGTGATTTGGTGAAGAAATTCATAGGGAATCGAGTATATGCTTTTTGTCCTACATTTTATAACCTGCTTTAAGAAGTCCCTAGTGATTCCTAGGAAAGGAAGAATATTCTCAGAGAAATATACTTCCTTTGGGAAGTATCCTGACCCATTTGTTTGCTGGTACATGGCATAACACGTGAGCTGACTTCTGGAAGCTGTACATGGATATAAAGACATATGTATAGCTTGGTTTTCAGACTTCCTTTGTAACACCTTTTCTCAACAACAGACAACAGACTTTGCTAACTCCTGAAAGAGCCTGCCAATTCCTGCCCCTAGGTGCACTCTACCTGCATCACTTCCCTTGAAAAATCAAGCTTCTCTTTCTCCAAGAAACAATACAAACAAAAACAAACAAAAATTTGTTTTCCTTTATTATGTTATTCGTGTATATGGCTTATCAACTTTTAATGTACTTTAACACCTTGAAAACTTCTGCTATATCTCAGATATCTTTATATTTACTAAATTATCTAAAATTATGCCTGGGTGTCTGGGTGCCTCAGTCGGTTAATTAGCTGTCTTCAGCTCAGGTCATGATCCCAGGGTGCTGGGATAGAGTCCCACATTGAGGGGGGCAGTTCCCTGCTCAGTGGGGAGCCTGCTTCTCCCTTTCCCTCTGCCTGCTGCTCCCCCTGCTTATACTCTCTCTATCTCCCCCAACTTTGTGTCAAATAAATAAATGAAATCTTTACAAAAATAAAATAAATAAAATAAAATAATGCATTATGGTGTAAGTCAAATGGGAAGGAAGTGATTGCACACATAAAGGCTGCTAGCTACAGTGCTGGCAATAAGAAGCAGAATAAAGTGGTATCCACAGGGAGGGAAAGATTTTTCTTCCTACTATAGGGAAAGGCTGCAATATGCATATTGCTCATTCTGGAGAGTGGATGTATGTTCATTGCATTTAATTTTAGCTCTTGCTTTCTCCTGTTTTCATTGGATACTCCTAGAAGTGGATCATATGTTTATTAATAGTAATGACTATGCCTTCCATACATAGGGTGTTTTATGATTTTCAAAGTGCTTTTTACATATATTACAGCTTTTGATTTTTATAACAAGCCTCGTGAATTAAGGAAAGAAGCAGTTCCTGGCCCATTTTTATCAGCCGTAATAAGAAACAATTTTAACTGCAAGTTCAATATAGCCATTCATTTAAATAGCCCCAATACTGAAAAGACTGCTTTATCTTTTCATTTTAAAAGATGCTTTCTGTGGCCTTAGTTATAAATCAAAATATGCTATTTTAAAATCCTGCATAAATATGCACCAGCTGAGACTTCTCTATTCATTTTTTAGCACAAGAGTAACAAAAAGGTCTAGACAAATTAGAGTTCCAAGAAGTATAAATGTAATGAATAAATTAATGCCGGCATTGATAGATGAGGGGGAGAGCAAAGGAGTTTCATTGTGCAGCTTGACTGAACAACTTTGTTTGTGACAATATTTGTAAGGTCAGGGAATTGTTGTTTGGAATGTACTAGAGAATTAAAAAGAATAATGAAACTGATTCCTCATCTTTGAGATTGTTGGCCACTGAATTTTAAATCTGTAGAGGTTGGTCTCAGATAGTCCTGTGTATAGTCAGCTCCATCTCATAAAGAAACATGAGGAGAGCAAGTATATTCATGCCGTGAAATGCTGTTCCTTTTATCTTTCTAGGAATAGTTTAGGACAGAATAATTGCATGAAGTTTGAATGTGTTTTAACATACTCGTGGGCAATTCTTTCTTGAAACACAGTATAGACCTGTTTTAAATGGAAATCTGTGAAGGAAGTTATTCTAAACCACCAGCAATCATGTTGCATTTTATTGGGGCCTCAAAATCATGTAGGTAAGGAAGGGGAAATTGTAGTTGAATTCATGATGCGTAATCAAAAATTTCATCAGCCTGTGTGATTTTTATCTAGAATGTTAATGGTTAAAAAAGGAAATCGGAATTTATTTTTCTATTTTCTTTATCTCAAGGCATTTTATGGTATCATATAAGCCTCTCTGCTGTGCTCTCCAAAAAGTTACTAGATATGAGAACTGTTGTTTGCCTCTAATTTAAGTCCATATTATTTCCCTTGGGAAATTTTAGAAATGCTGGGTGGGATGTCTGAAAATGGATGGGAAATAAATCTGGTGGAAAGAAATTTATAGAAGGGAAAAACAGATGACCTCTTATATCTTTGCCTTTTTTGATCCTTAAAATTTAATGATAGCCTTATTTATATTTACTTTCAGAACCAAATAATACAAACTTTCTGACCTCACATTAGTTAGAAAGTTGAGATTTTAAAAAACTCTCTACTTGAAACTTTGTTTTTCACTTTTTAATTTTATTGAAACATTAAGGGCACAGTTGTTAATTCAATAATGGGAGATTAATAGTTTCCCACTTATTTTTTATTTGATTCTTTGGAAGTAAATGAATCAAATAACCATTAATCCTGAAGATTACCCTTCTGGGTAAGAGATTTGTATTTAACAAATGTAATTTTCCCCTATAATACAATATCTCAATTTTAAATTATTTTGAAGAAAATTACAGTTATAAGGCTTCAAAATATGGGACTCTTTTCACCATCTTCCAATGAATTTCTCCCTTTCTTTATTCCCATAATAAGTCAAAATATGTTACTGATCTTTACTTTTTTACTCTAATTATTTAAAGGTATCACCTAGTTCAATGCTTAAAGAACTGTTGGATAGGGGAGCCTGGGTGGCTCAGTTAGTTAAGTGTCTGCCTTCAGCTCAGGTCATGATCTCAGGGTCCTAGGATCGAGCCCTGCATCAGGCTCTCTGCCTAGCGGGAAGCCTGCTTCTCCTATGCCCTCTGCTTTTGTTCCCTTTCTGTGTCTCTCTCTGTCAAGTAAATAAATAATAAATCTTAAAAAAAAAAAAAAAACTGTTATATAATATGGCTGATGTTTCCTAAATGCCCACTATTTATCATGCTTTCTTGTAAACAACTTATACAAATTGACACATACATTTTTATGACAACCCTATGATATAATTCTTCTTTGATTCTCAAGTTAGAGCTAAGAAAATCAACAAAGACAGATTTGCTCTAGGTCATGCAGAACCAGAATTTGATCGCATACAGTCTTGTTCAGAGGCCCTATTCTCAACCTCAGCCCTATGGTTGCCACTGCATAATTTTATAAGCTTATAAGCTACATATTTTACAATATTTGCATAAATGCATTTTTTTTAAGATTCATTTATTTATTTTACAGAGAGAGAGTACATGCATGGCAGTGCCTGAGTGTGGAGATGGGGAAAAGGGAGAGAATCTTCAAGCAAAATCCCTGCTAAGCTCAGAACCTGAGGTGGGCCCAGATCCCGTAACCCATGAGTTCATGACTGAGTTGGACATTTAACCAAATGAGCTCCTAGGCACCCCATCAGTGCTTTAGTTATAAATATTGTGCTCTGTATCAAGGGCTCAAATATTAAAAATTATGTAGTTGGATATAACAGTATTTGATCACTTTAAAACTTTTTTTTTTTTTAAGTTTGTCTGCCCTTCATTTCAACAGAGTAAGAGGTCTATCTTGCATTATTTACCTCCATATTTTCAGTGCTTTAGTTTCTGCCACCTGCTTGCCTTTTCCTTCCTTCCTTCCTTCTTTCCTTCCTTCCTTCCTTCCTTCCTTCCTTCCTTTCTTTTCCCCTTGTTTCTTAAAAGCTGTGGAGTGGAAGATAGGGATAGAATTCTTGAAAGTTAAGGAGTATAATCAAACATGAGAATAATCATATCTCTCTTGCCACACACACTCACACATACACACACACTGAATTTATGCTCTGTACTCGGTTATTTCAATATTCCTGATTCTGTGTTCAAGCAACTATGTCATTTAATTGTAGGTATAAAAATTTCATCTTTTTTTTTTTTTTTTTTAATGGAGAATGGGATTCTGGACCTTCTAAAAGGAAGGGCAGACTATATTTTCTTTGTTTCTAGGTAATGTGAATGCTGTGACAGGGCCTCATAAACCTGAAGGGTACTCTTATGGGAGTCCCCCAGAATGTCTTCAGAGGGAACCTAGATCATATACCTATCCCTTCTTCTGCCTGTACTTGCTCAAAGTTGTTCTAGTCTCTGAGTCATGATACCAAGAAGGAGCTCTGGAATCTGTGCATGTATTAGGATAAGATTTAATTATTTACTTCATCCTCATTTAGATTTGTTCTCTAACTGTTGAATTTCTTCTTGGATCGCAAATTCTACTTTTCGGCAATGCAAACCAAAGTACCTTCTTTCAACCATCTCACCATGCAGTTTTCCTTGGCCAGTACTACATATTTTTGGTATATAATAGAGTGTGACATAAGACAAGGGATGGCTTTTATTGTATTTCTAGAACCTAACATGGTATTTAACATACATCAGGTGCTCAATAACTCCTTGATAAATGAAGGATGCATCAATGAATAATGTAAAGCAATTTGTGAAAAATTTAGCATATTTGACAAAATGGAAATTGCTTTATCCTTGGTCTCTGAAAGGACATAGCTGTCACATTTCCTCAGTGAAAGACGTCATGTATAACTGTTCCAAAGGTTATTCCTGAAAGTATACATAAATACTTAAAAGGTAATATATCATATGAAAATACAGATTTCAGTATACCCAACTTTCTTGTTTTTGAGACAATCATTGGTAAATTGGAAAAAGTGAAAATTAAATTCACATGATTTTTGCCTGACAAGAGTCAACATTGATTAACGTAACTATGTGTTTACCAAACATCAGAAATAAATCCTCCTGCACTTAAACTTTTTAAGGCATTTGCAGTTTTAACAAGATAGAGAGCAGTGTCTTGACTGATAGGATTGTCCTCAGACTTCAGGAATTTATATCTAACAATTTTTTTTAATTCTTGTGTTAAAAGATAAACTGAGGCATATTTTAAAAAAATTAAAGTGTTTATTTTAGCAGAAATCAATTTAAATGGGGCACCATCCAATCAAGGAGATAAAAAGATGCTCAAATGGCTGTACAAAATGAAAGACTTCTATAGGTGGAAGGGAACACAAATAAAGAATTATAATAAGCAAGAAACAGGTTGGTTTTCTTATAGGGGATGACAAGGGTCTGTCAGGCAGATTACCTAACTAGTACTGATCAGGAGATTCCTGTTTGACTAACTAGTGTAAGATTACATTTCTGGGAGAGCTAAAACTATTATTAAGTCTTACTTTGTTAAAATGGGGTTGACATAAGTGACTCCAATCTGGGCCTGTTGTTTTTAACACTTGCAATTGATTGAAAAAAATGGTTGGAAATGTTTATCTGAAATCATGAGAGAAATATTAATATACTGGAATGTTTAAATGAAAAATTTAAAAATTGCTCAGGGTATTCTGACGTGAGTTACTAGTTTGTCTTCATTAAGAAATTAATGATCAACCTTATCCAGGGAAATCTCAGGAACTTCTTTGTTGAATCAGATCTGGATCCTCTTCCGTGAATCTCAAACCCCTCCTATCCCATGCCATCTATACTGATTGCCGCCTTCCTGTTTCAGGAATTTGTATCTGTTTACATTTCTTCTACTCTCTACAAAATACTGGCTTTCGACTTCACCCATGGTTTGCCTCAGGAATTTGGATTCATGTTACAGTCTACATCTCTGTGACATCATGGCTTTATTATCGGACTTTGCTTTGGTTTTGAAAATCCTTTAGAATATTTACTTTTATAGCCTTCATTAGTCAAGTATTAAGCTCCTTTGATGAAAATAGGTAATTTCTGCTTTAAATACAAACTACAGATGGATATACCATAATCAACTTTATTAAAGCTAATGGTTTAACATGAGTAAACTTCCAAAATAGTAACTTAAAATGATGTCAAATGTGGTTTTATAGTGTTACTTTATGTCCAATATTATATAAGTGACACTGTCCTCCACTTTTTGACATTTCCACAGAATTACATGAAATTTTTAAATCCCAAAAGTTGTCACCACAAGGAAAAAGTTCTGTAATTGTGTATGATGACAGATGTTAACTAGACTTATTGAAGAGATCATTACACAATATGCACTAATACCAGATCAGTATGGTGTAAACCTTAAACTAAAATAATGGTGCATGTCAGTTATACCTTAATAAAAAAATAGAGAGAAGGTGTAATTCAAAAAGAAAAATTGTTTATAATGGAAAAAAGATTATACAAAACTTTTTAAATTGTCTTTTTTTTATTTTCAAGAGCAATGCTAATGACATAGATATATGAATAGATAAGAGAACTTGCTTCTCCTTTCTTTCCGTCTTTCTATAATCAAAATATCAGAAAGAACATCTCAATATATAAGATTTTATTGTGGAGCTAGTAGGCTTTGAGGAAACTATTTATAAACATTATTTTAGGAAATAGCATAAAATTTTAAGAGGATGAATTTTTTTGAGGCTAAAATCACCTTTTCCTAACTCACTTAAAATAAGAGTTAAAGAATACTATTACATATTAGTCTTCATATCTGTAACTGAATTAGAGTTCTCTGATCAAAACTGAAAACATTGAAACTATTGAAAACATTAGTTTTATTAACATTGCATTGTAGTGGAGTGGCAAACAGCCTTCTGAGATGCTAAAAGAAAATATTTCTTAAGTGGGTTATATTTCTAAATTTTGCTCTTAGATTACTCTTCTGCATGAGTAGTACAAAGCAATGATAATGCCAAGAAAAACAAATTCTTTGTATTTCACATGCTGGTGAGAGACAGATGCTCAGTATCAGTAATATATCTTTATAGTATTTAATATTTATCTTACCTTTAAAGATATCTGAATTACTTTTCTTTATTTGTTTATATAACACCAAAATATGCTGTTTTAATACCTTCAAAGCATTATCAATATACATTAATAAACATTATTGCTTTGTTACATGTCAAATGTATCTGAAAGGAAAGTGTAGCAAAATCTTTTGCTGAGTCTTAATTTATATGAAATCAGCAACATTTCTCCCATTGTAGCTCTTTCCACCAGTTGATCAATGTGTTATTAAGTGGTTTTCTTTACCATATACTTAAGAATGATTGGAAGTACTGAATATCATGGTGTGAATAGCTTTTACTTTAAGGTATGAAAAAATATTGATTTTCACTTGTCTTAAAAATGCCCAATTGTTAACACCTTCTAAAGCAAAAGATGAAATAGTAACTTATAAATTATGTTAGAATTTCTCAAAGCGCATTAACTACTACCCACAAGTAATATCAAGGCTAGAAAATTACAGTCCATAAAGTTTATGTCCCTCAGTAACAAGTCCAATTTAACTAAAAACTCTTTCTCCCCACAAATGTTGAATATTTATAATAAATTTGTTTTCTTTATATATATTCTTGAGTACTGTTATTTCTACAAAAGATGCTGAAATATTTTTAATCTTTTATAATAAACCTTAACCAAAAAGATGTTAGAGGATGTCACCTCTCAACTCAGTGGCTTTATGTAGAAGAGAGTTCTGAATTTCCAGTATAATCAATGAGGAGTCCTATTTTATAAAACATGGCTGGCATAGAACATATTTAAATTTGAAATATATTGCCATAATTCCTCATAAAGGTAATGATGTTTACAAATAGGATATATGAGTAAATTCGACTGAATGGCTCAGGACTTCACCAAGACTTCATCATCAAGTCAATAAAAACCTCTTTGGGCCTCATTTTTAATGATCATACACCTAAAACGAAATGTGATGAAATAAAATTCCAGAGAGGCTGACCTATCTAAAGTTATAAAATTAGTAACATGGTTATTTTTATTAGTAGTATTAGCATTTTAATATTATTATTGTTTTTAAGTTGCAGAGCTAGTATTCAAAGAGTGGCTCTTGCAGAACCCATGATTTCCATTAAGAGAAGTATGTGAGGAGCAAGCAAGTGCTCTCAAGGAAGCCTTAAGTATAGATAATAGTTCTGTTCAGTCCTCTTATGACATAGTCCCACTGTGTGTGTGTGTGTGTGTGTGTGTTTGTGTGTGTGTGTGAAACTGTGACAAGGTTGAACTGGGCACCTAAAATGATGGGGGCAAAACCTAGACAAGCTGGACTTCAGTGTATAGAAAAGCCTCACTAAAATAAAGATTGTCCATTGACCTGCTTTAATTTTTAGCTCATCGGTAATTCCCATAGGTTAAAAACTTATTATAATTATTTAGGACAATAATCTCCATTTTCCACATATTGACAAAATGATTTTGCATCATTTTAGTGTAATACAAATTTCTCAGTAATAAACTGAGACAATAATTTAATTTTGATCTTGGTGTTTTAATGAACAGTTCACATTATGAAAAATATATCACCGGTGGTGTATTATTCAGGGTTTTCTAGAGAAGAGAACCAATGGAATGTTAGTACACATATACAAAATGAGATTTATTAGATGGAATCAGCTTACATGATTATGGAAACTGACAAGTTCACATCTGTAGGGCAAGCTGGCAAACTAGAGATCCAGCAGAAGTGATGTTCCAGATTGAATCTGAAGGCTGCCTCCTGTAGAGCCAAGAAGAACCAATGTTGCAGAAGTCCAAAGGCAATCCAATGAAAAATTCTCTCTTGTTCCAGGGGAAGCCAGTCTTTTTGTTCTAACTTCCCCCTCAACTGATTAAATAAGTCTCACCCCCATTATGGAGGCAATCTGCTCTACTTAATATTCACCAATTTCAAGGTTAATCTCATCTGAAAACAGCATCACAGAAACCAACAGAATTATGTTTGACTAAATATCTGGGCACATTGTGTCCCAGCCAAGTAATACATAAAAATAACCATCACGAATAATAATACTGTTCTTCTTGCTACACAAAATACTTATTTGATGATTATTAGAGAATGGCAAGTAAAAAAGAGAAAGTGTTTGTAATGCTTATTTAAATGAAAAATTACATTTTTATATCCAAACTTTCTTATATGTGGATATAAACATCTACTAGCTTTGCTGTTTTTATTACAGCTGTGTGAAGATTCTAAAAGTTGAATTGTATAGTGTTTTATTATACATTAATTTTTAAGTTTCTCTTTTTCATTCTATCATGGTATTAATTTTTAAAAATATACACATCTATGCAGTTTAGATTATTTGTTAATTAACTTTCAGCATAGTAAAAGGGATTTTATAAAATATTTATTATGAAAAGAGGGCATTGAATCTACAAGGATTAAGAGCTATTGAGATATCATTATATTGCACTGATACGTTTTTGAAAATGTATCTAGACAGTTTTTTTTTTTAAAGATTTTATTTATTTATTTGATAGACAGAGATCACAAGTAGGCAGAGAGGCAGGCAGAGAGAGGTGGAGGCAGGCTTCCTGCGGAGCAGAGAGCCTGATGCGGGGCTCAATCCCAGGACCCTGGGATCATGACCTGAGCCGAAGGCAGAGGCTTAACCCACTGAGCCACCCAGGCGCCTTCACTAGACAGTTTTTTCCAAGTGGCATGGTTAAATATTCCAAAGTGATGGCTCCTAATGAAATTTCATAAACTTCTTTTGTGAAACAGATCATCATACCAACTCAAACATTTGTTAATTTTTTTCACAATTATTTTGAATTGACTAGTCAGTTTTTCTGTTATAAGATGTTTTACTTTATGGCTAACTTATCTTGCAAAGTATAATTCTATCATAGATTTATAAGCACTATAGCTTTCAGCATTGTTTTTCAGCCTTTGGGGGAAAAATATGTTTATGCATAACACTGACTGTAAGAATGTTATATTACATGAGTTTGCTCACATGTGTGGCAGATATCAGATACTCACCAAACATGCTTTCTTTTCTTGGACAAGTTTTTAAAATAAGATTATTAGATTCTTTATGTGCAGGCAAGTTCAGATGATTAGTTCTTATCATCAAACATATACTTAAGTGAGGTCTATCACTCCTGGGCCCAGGAAAGAGAATGCTTTCTCTATTTTCTTCTTTCTCCATCACAGGAGAACTTGGAAGTTACATGCTAAAGATGATGAAATACTACAACATGGAAGGAATTTGGCTCCCTGAATGAGCATGTGAAACAGAATCCCCTTCCTTACCACCTCCCTCTCAAAACTATTCTATTATGATATGAATGAGCCATAATATTTATGATGCTAACTCAGATAGTTTTACATGCTTTTTATGGCAGGTAGCCTTCCTGACTAATTAATATACATGTAAGCACTTATCACACTGCTTGGCATCGAGTAACCACTTAATAAATGATAGCCTTTATCAACACTTTTTATGTCAGATGATAAAATACATTCTCTGTTTCAAATATGCCTGCAGATAAAGCATGTTTGTTACCAGAAATGCCACCTTGTCTGTTTTTTACAAAGTAATTACATTTATGAATATAAATGAATATTTCTGGCATTACCCAGTTCTCCATTATTGTGTGTTTAAAAGAAAGCCATGCATCTCTTTTAATGATAGTTCACTTAATCTATTTCGGTAGCCATTATGCTGTATTCCACAGTTTAGAATTAGCATTTGTTTTTCCTTCTGGTGTTCCTTCATTTAGTCAACACATATTTAGTGGGTTACTACTATCTACTGAACTCTCTGCTGGATTTCTTTCCATGACTGATGCCATTCTGTGTCTGCCAGAGTACACTTTGCTTCATTTATTGAGTGAATGTATATTGAGGTGTATTTTTCTTTTTCACTTTTAAGAAGATGCTGAGCTGGTGTCCTCCAAAATGATAGTTTGTATAATATTATCTGAATTATTCTCCCCTTTATTTAGGTGTTTTTCTTTTGGTTTTAAAATTGTGGGGGTGCCTGGGTGGCTCAGTGGGTTAAAGCCTCTACCTTCGGCTTGGGTCCTGATCCCAGGGTCCTGGGATCGAGCCCCACATGGTCTCTCTGCTCAGCAGGGAGCCTGCTTCCCTTCTTCTCTCTCTGCCTGCCTCTCCGCCTACTTGTGATCTCTGTCTGTCAAATAAAAAAAAAAAATCTTAAAATAAAAAATAAAATTGTGAATGGTATTGAATATTCTACAATCTAGCTTATTGTATGATTAAAAATGATGATTAAAAAAGCTTGGAAATAAATATTTCTCTAGGTCAGAAGACACAAAAAACTAGAAAGTGCCAAACTGAGCCATGAATGCAATGCCTAATCAGATTCTATTTCATCAACTCATGTTTGAGATTGTACAGTTGACCCTCAGGTAGATAATTGTTGGTAATTTATTAAGAAATTGGTAATTTATTAAGAATTTATTAAGAATCTGGCAGAAGAAATAGAAATCACTAAAACTGGATACAAACATCACTTCTCAGGAAAAAAAAAACTAAAAATTATTTTAAAAAGAAAAATTAATAAAGAAGTAAATAAGTAAATAAGAATAACATTTGGGGGAATAAAAAAGTCATTCAAGCAGCATATGCCTCAGAATTGAGAAAGGATAAAAGTTCTAAACATGTCACTAATTTTAGGGAAAGTCGTTTATATTTCTACCTGAAAGTTTTAAAAAATATATCATTTTGCTTGAATTTTCTAATTCATGCTTGGGTCTAAGTAAGCTAGAGTTATTCATCTTTTCAATGACGTTGACCAAAAAAAAAATATTTGAATATATGAAATATTCATCATTATAAAACATTAGATACCTTCTTTAGTGTGATAAAGAGTGACAGAGTATATGAATAGATGGCTGATTGTAATAGGAATGACTAATGTAGCATCTAGTTAAAGTATCTGAGAATGTATTTTACTAACACCAGAAGACAACCTTTAAAATTACATGCTATTTACTTCATTGGAATAAATCTTGCTGCAGGTTTGTGGCCTATTCTCCATTGTGAAACACGATTAATGTTAATTTAAATGGTATGATCCTATGAAAGTGAATTAAAATGTTATCAGTAATCTGAGATTGATTATTAGATATGATAAGTGGTCTATATGTCTCAGACTGAAAAAAAAAAAAACCTCTTCATTAAAGAGTACATAGGGTACTCTTTACTTTACTTCAGTAAAGAGTACATAGGGTAATTTTATATGTCTTTTCTTGGTTATTATAAAAGATGTGCTAAGCTGATGAAATGACTAGCTCATGCTTTAGGATTGGGCACAGGAAAATAAGAAACAAGTACTGTCGTTATGATGACTTTAGAAATTGTGATACTATTATCAGATAAAACATTAAAAGATAGAAAAAATGAGTTTTCACATTAATATCTAAAATGAGAGGATATATTTAAACATAGTAATAGCCCCAAATTAGAAAAATACATATAGGGGGCACCTGGGTGGTTCAGTGGGTTAAAGCCTCTGCCTTCAGCTTAGGTTATGATCCCAGAGTCCTTTCTGCTCAGCAGGGAGCCTGCTTCCCCTCTCTTTCTCCCTTCCTCTCTGCCTGCTTGTGATCTCTGTCTGTCAAATAAATGAATAAAATCTTTAAAAAAAAAAAAAGAAAGAAAAATACATATAGGTTATTTAACCATTTAAAAGACTGTTGATATCACTAAGTATAGTGTAGGGAGAAGAACTATGTAATTATCTTCTTTGGTTTACAGAGTCATTGACAAATACCTTTTAAATGGACTCTCTGTGTCCATCACTGTAACAGACAAGAAACCAACCATTATTCCTAATAAATCTCTGCTGGTCTTGAGAACTACAGAAATGGTAACCCTGATGATTTTAAAGGTGTAATTGCTTTCTTAGTAATCTACTTTGAACTACAAAGATATTTAGACTTAAATTTGAAAAAGTTTAAGTCAATAACACCCATAATATTGATATTTTTGAGATAATTGGTATTTAAAATATTTGTAATGTTTAAAAAAGTTTAGCTTATTAAAGTAAAAATCTTCTAATTACAATTCAAAATAAATAATTTCAATTCAAAATAAATAATTTCACATTTGATTTAGCCTTTAATTCTAAGTTGAAATGTTACTAAATTTGTATATAATATTTAAATATTCCAGAGGACTTTAGATCATCTAGGTGTTGCTGTTGTTGAAGAGTACACAGTTTGATGTGGGAAATTAGCATGTAAGTAGATCATTAAATGCAAATGTGTAACATTGAAAGCATTTTTTGTTGCCAGTATATGTAAATCTTTGTTTTGCTCTCTTATTTATTGATAGTTTGATTTGGCACATAGATAATTGAAGGAATATTGATATATTTGATGCAATATATTATAGTCTTCATATTAAATAAAGAAACATTTATAACAGAATTTATTTGGTGAAAGTACTTCTGGCCGGAATATAGTAATATAAAATTAGCATTTCTCTCTCCATTTCATACTCACAAGAAAAATGAGAAACAAATTTCAGAACCAGGTAAAATCCAGACCCTCCCCAACCACCACCAAAAAAGGGGGATTATGGTTGCTAAAAGTAGTGGAGATAGATCATAGAGCATATGGAAAAACTAGAACTAAGACAAAGACTAAAACCCATTCAGATAATTCATATGAATGAGCCATTACATTGTAGTTAAGGCTTAATTAATTAATGACTTAAAAACCCTAAATTTCTTGTTTATAGCAACAGAAATGTGCATATATCAGGTAATTGCAGGGTCTTCTCTGGACCCACTGTGGAAGAGGTACTAGAAGCCAGGTAGGTATCTCTGCATATTTTTTCTTCTTCCACATCTCTTCCTCACCTCCTTTGCTTCTAGGGAGGCTGACACTTTTGTTCTGCATCAACAGGAGAATTTTGCCTTCTGTAATAAGGTTTGTCTAATGGGAGGAAGTAGTGGGTCTCTAACGGAAGGGCAAGCGAGAGAGCCTGGACATTTGATCTTCACTACTTAAATCATTCCAAGTTTGCAACTTTTATCAGGAAATTCACTTCCACAAGCCTCCCTTTCCCATTAGGCACAGAGGTGTTCTTGTTAGCCCTGGGTTTCCTTACCTACTCTTGTTGATTCTCCTAAACAATGTCACATTCTTGTAAATATCTCCTTCATACCTATTTGAGTATTCCATCTCTCCCTATTCAATCTTCAATGGTTCTGAAATTTATATGAAAGTAATTTGGGACATAAACCCTAAAAATGGGATTTAGAAATTGATATAGTCACATATTTGAGGAGTATTGAGTTTTTGAAGAATGGGATTAAGAAACTGCAATGAACCTAGATGGGGCTGAGAATCCTTAATTATCCCTGAGTACTGCTTATAGAGAAAAACATGTCCTGTCTCTAATCTGAGTTTTTCTCTGTATAAATAGATTCTAATGGCTTTAACTGGGGCACTTGTCTCACAAAGAGATGTCAGTTGCCCTTAGTATGTACTCATCTTTCAGCTACTATAAAAATAAAATTTCAGCATATCTCAGATTGAGAATAATCCAAAAGAAGACATCTGTATTTTGAAAGAGTTGCAGAAACTTACTGATTTGTGGAGGCAGGATACTGGGTATCATGTAGGAGAGTGGATCTTGAGATTATTAGGCTAACAAAGAGGAAGTAAAGTCTTGTCGTAATGATATGAAATTTAATATGTTAGCTTAAAAAATTGTAAGTGACATTAATAGTCTCTAGGTCAGTTAATTGAATCTGGATTCAACAATGAGGGTCCAATTTATACTGAGGAATGTCCTTCAACTATATTTTATAACAGTGTCTGAAATACTTTTCCTTCGGCATGCAGCAATGTTGAAGAAACTAAGAAATGCATTGGGAGAATGTTAGAGGGAAGGGCATCATCATCTCTGAAAGTTTCTGGCTTTATTTTTGTTCTTTCTAAGCAAGGGCTGATTATGGGAGGTGTCACAATTCCCTGCTTTCAGTGGGAATAATGAGCATTCTAAGAAGTAGGAGCCAGTTGGTAGCACTTAACCTTCAGAGAGCCCAGTAGAATAAATGGTGGATGAAATTACCATAACCAGGCCATAGGGACAGATTAGTAATAAGAGTGTTTTGATCAGCTGAGAATTGTGAAGAAGACTAATTGATTTCAGTGTCTTTAGGACTGGAACAGATGGGGAGCCTACAAAGGTGCTTTTTGCAATATATAATTAGAAAAATTCTTGGTCTGGTGGGAAGAATCCTAAACCAAGCCAACACTTGTGTGCATACTCACTCTTTCACACACACACACACACATACACACACCCTCAATAAATTAAAACTAGATTAATACATTCTCAATAGTTAAAAACAAGTTATCTATTAATCCCCCAAAGCCAATGTTGTTTTAGTGAGTGAACACAAGATTTATACCCACTAGAGTCAAATCAAGACAAAATGTACACTACCAGCCAATTAAGTAATATTACTCTGAAGTTACTAGCCAATATATTTAGAACAGAAAAAAAAATGAGTAATATGAAACATGAATAGGGAGAAGTTTTTCTTTCATTCTGTAGAAGATATTATAGTATACTTAGAATTAAAAAGATTGTACAGATTTCTGTTACAAAAATAAGAAAATGTATAAAATAATAGTACAAAAATCATATGACTATATTCATATGATTATATGAATGCACAACAGCCGTAATAGAAGAATTTATTTCAAAAGTGATAGAAATATGTCAAATAAGTTCAAAATGACTCTAAAAACCTACGTGTGGACACTATTAGGAGGCACAAGAGTACACTTGTATAAAGGGAAATGCATTTGGTAGACAATCAAAATATAAAATATTTTATTTTCCTTTAGTAAATTCACACATTTAAGGTGATGTTAATAAAAATATCAGCGGGGAGGTGATATCACCCAGACAGTGACATAGGTTGTTCTTGACTTTGCTGTCCCTCAAAAGAAAACTAACAACGATTTAAGACGAAGACACCACTGAGAAATTCTAGAACACAAGTGTGAGGCTAAAGCACACTTTGCACCACAGACTGCATTTGAAGGGTAAGAGAAGTGGCTATGTGTTAACCTCATTGCCCCTCTCCCAAGACAGCATAGCACCATGCTGAGAGGTCTCTCCTGAGCCTTTCCTTTCCCTGGGGAACCAGCCTCCTCCCATCATTTTGTGGGAGCCCCTACTCTGATCTCAAAACACACAGATAGCAGGGAAATATTCAGGGCTTGGACACTGGGAATCTGACTGTGATGGAGAATGGCGAGGAACTTGGAACAACCAGCACACAGATCTTGGCAGATTGCATTCATACCTGCAATGCCCAAATAGTGATCCCAAGCAGTGGTTTTGCTCATCTGGAGAACCAAGTTGTGGTGTACTCTAACCAGGGGACATGGTGGAGTACAGACCTACCTGCCCTATTTATAACCTCAAAGGAGTTTTGCCACCTCCTGTGGAAAGTGTCTTCCAGCCCCATCTGACCAGGAGACAACTCCTGGAGGCAATGCAACCTAGAGGCACTCAAACCAAGCAACAAGCAAGCAGAGCTGATTGTCTCTGAAGCAAAGCCAGTGCTGGGAGTGGAGGGTTGATGTGCTATGCACAGGCAGGGGAATTGCTTCCTAGCCAAGGTTGAGGGTGGCTCCCAGCCCCTCCCAGTGAGAAAGTCAGCTTGGAAAATTGAGATTAGCCTGGATTGACCCCTCCCCTTCCACCAACCAGTGGACTGGTACCTAACCCCACCAGCTGTGGAGAGTGCCTTTAGGACCATCTGATCAGAAGACAACTCCTGGAAGAGGAGGGCCAGAGATGGGTGGGTCAACCCCATAGTTTACAGAGCAAAGTTGATGGCCCCATTCAGTTGGGGAGCTTAGGGCTTCATTCAACTTGAGTTACACTGGCCTTAGTGTAAAGATTTGTTTCTCCTGGGCAGGGAATCTAATCCATAGCCCATCTCATCTGTGCACAGAGCCGTCAGCCTATCCGACCAGGGAACCTAACCAGAGCATATGGGGAGATGCTGGGCCCATTCATCAGCTCTGCATGGCTCCCCATCTGCAGAGCAGACCCTCACCTAACCAGGGAATGTAGTGTACACTCTAGCTTGATCTGGATCCCCAAACAATGAGCAATACAGGCCCTGGATCTTGTCCTGCTTCCCTGATGGCACATGAAGCTAAGTAGTTATCTCACTTATTACTGAATGTAATCCAATTCTGACCATCTAGTAGCCCCAGCCAGAGAATCCAGGAAAGCATGAAACCCACCCTACAGTCTCACTTGGGTAGGGAGCCAAGCCTCCCCTATCCAGCAGTCTTATCCAACTGTTCTCAGTTGGTGGTACCCCCTCCCCAAACCCCATCCTCAGAGTTCAGTTGCCTAAGCCCCAAATAGACATAAGCAGGCCTCACCTGTCCAAGGACATTACCTGCATACTTACCCAGAAACCCTAAGTGAGCCAAATGGTGGAGAACATTTTGCAAATGCAAACCTACAGTCTGGAAGAGAAGCCCAATTACTCAAATGCACAGACACCAACATAAGAAACCAAATTTTAATATCCATCAACAGGTGACATTATAATTATATATTATAATGTATACAGGCTTTCAAAGTAAATATTTTGGGGGCACCTGGGTGGCACAGTTGGTTAAGTGACTGACTTGATTTCAGTTCAGGTCATGATCTCAGGATCTTGAGATGGAGCCCTGGGTCAGCCTCAGTAATCAGCTTAAGAATCTGCTTAAGATTCTCTCCTTCTTCTGCCCTTCACCTCACTTGTGTGCATGCTCTCTCTATCAAATAAATATATATATATATATATATATATATATATATATATATATATATAAAGTGAATAGGTTGGAAAAACAAAGAAATAGTTTATTTTGAATGTATTATACATATATACAAGATAGCAACATACTAAACACATATCAATACAGTTGTTAATATACAACCACAGATTTTCATGGTTTAAATAACAACTGTATTTTTCTCATACTTTGTAGGGCTCAGGAATTTGGGAAGGGATTTATTGTGGCCTTGGTCTCCCTCTGGTCTTCCCCATGAAATTAAGCCAGATGGGTGCTGAATGGCATTTCCTTCCTCCTTCCCTTCCTTCCTTCTTCTTTTTTTTTTTTTTTTTTTAGATTTATTTATTTATTCAAGAGGGAGAGCACAAGTGGGAGGGGAAGAGAGAAGGAGAGAGAATCTCAAGGGGACTCTGGGCTGAGCACGAGCCCAGTGGTGGCCTTCACAAAGGCCTGGATGCAGGGGTCAATCTCACAACCCTGAGAGCAGGATCTGAGCCTGAATCAAGAGCCACCCCTTAACTGACTGCATCACGTAGGTGCCCCTAAAAGAATGACCTTTTTTGACCTAACACCAGAATTTAGTTACAAATGTGTGACTACAGTCAGCCCAGATTTAAAGGAAGGGGATTTGTTATAGACCCCAACACTTGATGGAATGAGTTTTAAAGTATTTGCAGACATGTTTTAAAATTGTCACATACTGTATGTAAGAAAACAGAATCCTCTCTTACCTATATTAAGGGAAAAGAACAAGGTATGTAGCACAGAAATGGCACAATATACTGTATAATTAATGGGGAGACATAAATATGCATATGTTTCTATGTGCAAAAATTACCTATAGCGCTATACAGAGGAAATTAATATCAGTTGATGCCTTGGAAATGGATGAACAGCCAGGAGACAAGTTTGGAAAGATTGTATTATCTGTCATATGTAATATTCTTCATGTAGTTTGCAAACTGTATTTTTCAAAAATTCAAAGAAAAAGTAGGTAAAACACTTTTGTAAAGTGTAAATAAATACATAAAAATATTAGCCTGTATTAGGCATACAATAATGTTTGATATGCTGTACTTAGAAAAAGCATTTTTTAGGGAAACCATTTTTGTTATTTGGATTTTAGTTTACATACAGCATGATTCACATCTATTAAGTGTTACAGTACTGGGTAAGGAAAGGGTTAAGGTATAGGCAGGAAGAGGTAGCGCCCCCCCCCACCACCCCAGGCTCTGAAACTCCTTCTGGCAGGCAGAAACTAAGAATGAACAAGAGATAAGAGACTAGACCAGACTACCTGGCCCTGGATGTTAGGGAATATTTTTCTTTGGTGGCTACATTGTAATTACAGAAAATGGCCAGACCTCAAAGAATTAAGTCATTAAGGATGTTCTCAATAGCTGTTGCTCAAACCAAGAAGGTACAAGAATCTCAAGGCCACAAACTTCCTTGTCAAGTTTTCAATAAAAGACTGCCATTACAAGCCCTCAATGGCAACCCATTCGGGACCCCTCTCACTCCAGAGACCCTTTCTTTTCCTTTCAGCTCTCACCCTCACTTAATAAACTTCCACTTCATTTCACCCTTTTGTGTTTGAGAGATTCAGTCTTTGATTCTATGAGATAAGAATCCTGCAATCTGCAACAGTATGATGAATATTAAAGAATGTGTTCAACAATGAAGCCACTAGGCAGATTACAGATTAAGTATAGATTATTTCTGTCATCTCAGTACTCGCTCCTTTGCTTTCCCCCATTTCCCACACAGTAGAGGCATATAGTATTTTGATTTATTTCACTCTAGTTGGCTTACCTAATTTAGGCATTCATGTAAATGGACCGATACGATATGACTCCTTTTGATCAGCATAAAGGTTTTGATTCCTCCCCATAAGTGCAAGTATCAGTAGTTTGTTTTTACCTATGGCTGAGTAGAAATCCACTTGTATAAATATACCACTATTTTTTAGCCATCCTTTTGGTGGACAGTTAGGGTATTTCCAAATTTTTATCATTTTTAATAAAGTCATTAAAAATACCCTATTTTTTTAAAAGTTTTTATTTATTTATTTGACAGAAGCATAGTGAGAGAGGGAACACAAGCATGGGGAGTAGGAGAGAGAGAAGCAGACTCCCCATTGAGCAGAGAGCCCAATGTGGGGTTCGATCCCAGGACTCTGGGATCAGGGCCTGAGCCAACGGCAGACGCTTAACAACTGAGTCACACAGGTGCCCCCCAAAATACCCTAATTTAATATGTGGATATACATATGTTTTCAATTCCCTAGGATAGAATAGATTAAAATTAGTTTCGATACTCTGTGATTTTTTAAAAAAAAGTCATAAATTTTCTAAATGATCATTCCCTGTTACTTCCTATGCGCAATGTAAAAGAATCCCAATAAAGGGTAATTTTGAAGTCATTAAAATTTGAGAAAAATATTTGACCACCTTAAGACCATATTATCTGTATATGTATAATAGAAGTAATAATACGTAGAGAATTTCTCACATAAATTAGGAATGTTTCTTTTTCTTCTTTCTTTCCTTCTTTCTATCCTGCCTTCTGGACAAAAACGGGTCACAAATTAGGTAAACTTGTATGTCTGATTTGTTTACTTCTCCCGAGTAAAAGTGATGAAGTAACAAAGTAGATAAGCTTTCCAGTCCATTAGTATCATTGGTGAACTTGTTAAAAAGACTATTTCCAGACCACTGGGGCTCACATGCCAGTTGTTAGGCACAAAGGCAGCCCAAATTATATGATGCAAATCACTTATTTCTGTACTTTCAGGTTAACTGTTTAAAAGTGTAATCATTTACAAATTTCAGTCTAATCACAAATGACATTTGGACTATTGTATTAGTCCATGATTAGAAAAATTTCAAATTGTTAAAAATAGTGATCACAAACAATTTGGGAATAGTAAGAAAAAAAAAACCATTTATTTCCTGCTTGCTTAGAATTGTTCTATCACTTCTAAAACATCACAGAACTTCTTATGATCACACTCATTTACATGCATTTATTTAAAATTAGTCCGAGGCTAGTGTGCAGAATTAATACAAAGGAACATTGTGTTATTGATTCTAACATCTTCAGTATTTAATAGATATCAATCTTCAATAACGTGTGCAATTTACTACACAAGTCACTGGATAAAAAGCGCTGGGGATTTTTTTGACTCTTATAACAATCTGATAATATTTGATTTTGATAAGGTTTAGGCTAGTATTAAAAGTTAAAATGAAAATAAAGTGGCTTTTTTCTTTGCCTCCCAGTTGAACATGCACTCATATGACAGAATTGGATCTGAACCATAAGAAAAACTTCTCAATCAATAAATTGAATTTGGATTGAATGTTTGTAGCTTTCAAATTCTTACAAAACTGTCGTTGAAAGCAAGTTTTTTTTTGTTTATATCTCATTAATTAGAAATAGTTATTGTATGCCATTATAATACCAGTCTACATGATTAAAAAAGTTGCAAGCTGCATATTGACATGAACGATATTGAAAGAACAGGTTTAGGGACAAGTCTGATTATGTATAACATGTCTTGAGGAATTATTGTTTAGCAAACTTGCTGACAATTGCTGGCATATTCAAAAAGTAAAACTTGTGGTGGGGGCTCAGGGAAAAAATCGTAATTGTTGACACATTGTTCCAGCAGCAAGATGCAAAAAATGCACTACTATAGACCTTGGTATGTGATAATTGATTAATATATATCTCCTGAAAGGAAGGGAAAAAAAAAACAAAACTGAGGAAGGAGGATGTTTAGGAAGGAGAGACAGATAAAAATCAGACTTATTTTTGTATTTAAAAAAATTATTCATGGTGCACCTGGTTGGCTTAGTCGGTCAAGCATCCCCTTTGGCTCAGGTCATGATCCCAGGATTATCCCAGGGTCCTTAGGATTGGGTCCCAAACAGGTTCCCTGCTCAGCAGGAATTGTACTTCTCTGTTTTCCTCTGCCCCTTTCCACTGTTCTTGCTCACTTTCCCTCTCTCTTTATTTCTCTCTCTCTACCTCTCCCTCCAAAAATAACATATTTAAAAATATATAAAAAGTCATTAATTTCAATATGAATATATTGACTAGTTTAAAAAAATAAACTTTTCATTCCAATTGTTATCTTATGAATCTTTTGCATTCAAAGTATATTTCTTTTTTTTTTTTAAAGATTTTATTTATTTATTTGACAGATAGAGATCACAAGTAGGCAGAGAGGCAGGCAGAGAGAGAGAGAGAGGAGGAAGCAGGCTCCCTGCCGAGCAGAGAGCCCGATATGGGGCTCGATCCCAGGACCCTGGGATCATGACCTGAGCCAAAGGCAGAGGCTTTAACCCACTGAGCCACCCAGGCGCCCCTCAAAGTATATTTCTTATGAATCAAGTTCTTAGAAAACATTTAATAAGAAAATATCAGTACCACTTCTGAAAGTTCAGAGTTAAGAACCCTTTCAAACATGATGCAAACTTAGATACCATCAAGAATGAGGTAAAATTTGTCCATAAACTACTAATCTTATGCTTAAAAAATCATAAAAAATCAAGAAAATTAAAAGTTATACAATAAAAAGGAAGTTAATTTCAGAGAAAAGTTAATTAAAATTAACCTTAAACATAGAAATTGTTCTTTAAAAACTACAAAATAAAACAATAATAAAGTATCATTTTAGAGTTTTCAAGTAGTAATTCAGAGATTATCGTGTGCTGTTAGTGGGAATATAAATTAATACAATCTTCCTGAAGTCAATTCGCCAATATTACCTCAATTTTAAATGGACATGTCTTTGATTCAAGGATACCATAAAGTACCAAAAGTATATTTTCACCATGGGATTATTAGTAAATGCAAACAATTGGAGATAAGAGGAACGTCCACTTATAAAGCCTAGTTAAATAAATATACTAAAAGCACATAAAGCAATACTATGCTCATTGAATAGCATTTGCTTTTGCTTTTAAATTGTCTTTACTGCAGACATATGTACCAAAAATTGTAAAATTTTAGAAAATCTGCACCACCTTTGTCAACCAATTTGTTCCTTTTCTCTAAGTTAGTTGATATGTTGGGAGTGATACCTAAATAGTGAGTTTTCAATTGGTTATTGTAGTTTAACAAGTATTTCATGGAATTTAATGATATGGGTGGCATTTTGTCTCAAGATTATATACCATTTTGTAACTTCTTGACATGTATATTTAATGTCTGGCAATAACATTTGCATGGTTCTGCTATGCAGATTTATTTTCCTTCATGATGATATTGAAAATATGAATACACTTAGATGATAATTTTCATTGCAGAGAATATCAAGGTTGTATAATTTACAAGAATAAAATACTCAAACATTGCATATAAATTATGTCTTTATAACTTGAAGTATTATATTTTATGAAGCCATAATTACCACATTTTCCAATTGCCTTTGCTAAATATATATTAAAAGCATTTTGCTTAGAACAAGTAAAAATTTTAAATTCACTATATATTTAATTAATTCAAATAAATACTATGTGAATGTATTTGAATAGACAAACTGATTTTAATACCTAAGTCCTAATCTTAAAATTATGTCCTTACTAAATCTGATCCTCTTTTGATTTACATTCTTTAAAAACTGAAAAAATATAATGTAATTTTGTAAATTAATATTCCACCTTATTTTGGATTTAGATGCCAAAACTTTGTGTGAAATTGTAATTGGAACTTGGGCATAGCTTAGATCAAAATACAAAATAAAGTTGAAAGTGTGAGATATAAGTTATTTAGTTTATTACTATGCAAGAATTTATGTTCCGATTTGTATTTGCATGTAAAATAAGAGTGGTAATTACTGAGTTAACTTGAGAGCCAAATGTGTTTTAACTTAAATATTTGAATTATTGAGAAAAAGCTTTCTTTGATGCAATTATCTGAATAAATGAATTAATTTTAATCTATGCAGGAGTTGTTTAAGAAGAGTAAGCAAAATTGTTGAAAGTATTCCTATTTAAATCTTGATAACACCTTTTATGTTGCATATCGCTTGTACTACATAATGAGATAAACCATGTTTGCAGAGGAACCTAGAGTTGCATAGAGATGGCATGTTTTAATTGTATAATTCAATATTATGAAACATCTAGTTCCACAGTTCTCAAAGATGGTGAGTAGTGTGGCATGAAGGTGCTGGGAGCTAAATTTACCAATTAGTGTTCATCGAAACTGTTTCATTGGTATGCCCCATTGCCTCTTTCTTTCTTTCTTTCCCATTGAGGGAAATGTGAATAATGAATAAAGTGCTTGTGATAGTCTACCCCACTTGTAAGTGATGTAGAAGAGTCAAAGAAAAGCAAACCCTGAACTTTCTTTTTCCTTTCTAAATTGTCTTCCCTATTGTGTTTTGATAGGACAGATACATAGTTCTCTTTACTTCTTAAAGTGACCTTTGGAAATTTCATACGAATAACTACAGCCTTATCACAATTTATGATTTATTTTCAGTAGAATATTATGATTCAAACCAACACTACTAAGCAATATCTAGAAATGAAGAACACATTAAGTTTTGAAAGAGCACATCATTTAGAAATCTATCTTCTAAGATGTAATGCTCAATATAGAAAAATATATAAATTAATTCAGACAAGTGGAAATTCTTCAATTGGCGTAGATTATCTATCTTATTTTGGTGGCAAACATTATTTTAACTAACAAAAGATTCAGAGACTATGTTATCACATTTCATACTGAGATTATTATTTTTTCTCATGGAATTGGATGTATTCAATTTCTAGCTACAGTACAGTCACAGCATTCTAACCAGAAAGGTTTTGAAATGAATGGCTCACATGTGGAGTAATATTTACATCTTCTCCTATGGGATATACAGCACCCTTTCCAAGTTAGAAAGGCAAACTTCCATCAGTCAATAAGAATTCCTTTGGCCAAAAAATTCTAACAAGTTTGTTCGATAACCTGGAATATTGTTTCAATAAAATTTCACAGTAGATTCCCTTTGAACAAAATGAGTTCTTTTAAGATATAAATTATACATATATGCACATATATATGAATAACATACATATATAAATGCATATAAATATATGCACATATGCATAAATTACATATACATATAAATGAATAAATATACAGGGTTTGAGGGTTGAAATCATCTCTAGAGTGCTTCTATTGAAGGTAGGCAGGTTAATGGTACTCAGGACCCTTTAGCTGGCCTCTCATGGTAAGGGGGACTTTCAGGACTAAGGCATCACTCTGGTACAGACAGAACTAAGAACAACCACAGGCTTTCCTGAATGTCAAGGCCTAGTTTTAATAACTGGTGCTTATTTAATCGAGACAAATACAGCTCTCTAAATGATTGGCAGCTCAAGGTCTGCCAGATCTGCCAGCTGTTATCTTTCAAATGAGAGTGAAAGCTAAGAGCTTAACATTGTGTGCCTTCGGTAAAGCATGGAGGTCATAAATATACATCTCTAAATGGACACAATATACCTGCTTTTTTTAGTTGTATACGGAAAACCAATTTTATATTATTCATATGTTTTTATTCTTTTGGAAACTGTGGTTAGCTATTGTGGCTTAATATTTTGAAAACTCTAGGCATGTACTCTACCAGTAACATGACTCTGAGAATGCAATTTTTACTTTTTTTTCCTTTCTAGCAGATACATTTGGTCCAATTGAAAAAGTAAATAAAGGAGAATAAAAGATTCAACCCCTGGTCCAAAGTTCAAATTTCAGTTCTAATTTTTCTATTCTTGTAAACAATTAATGGTATTTTTTTAGGTTAGGGTGTTATTTGACATAATAATCTAGTATTTCTTATGATATTATATGGTAGTTCATTTTTAATAACACAGATGTCTTTGGACATTCTCCTTTGGAAACTGATTTCATTAGGAGACATGTTTTTATGTCACCAAAAGATAATTTACAGATGAATACATAGTTTTTTCTTTTTTTAGTTACATCAACTGTTTATTAAACCCTTATTACATCCCAAGCAGTGTACTTTATGAGTATACATTTTAAGAATATGTATAGTAAGTTCTCATAACTCTTTGGGGTATGCCTTACTTAATCATGTATAAATTAAATAATACAGCAAAAGTCATGTGGCAGGTAAGGAACCTGTACTTGACTTCAATGGTCTTTCTCTCAAACATGAATTTTTCTCTCCTTATCTAATAACACAAACTGGAGAATGCACTTATTACATGCTCCTCATTACTTTTGTGGGAATTGTTTATCAAACAGACAATATCAACTGCATGGCACAGATCATAATTATACTACCATGGACAGATATTTTCAGTAACTGTCAATGAGAGTGAGTTTGCTTTAATATACAGAAAACTAATTTTCATGCATTGGAAATCAAAGTGTCCATGTCAGAATGTGCTACTTACTACTGAGTGATTTCATAGAGCTGTTCAAAAAAGTCTGCTGATAAACTTTAATATTATTGTCTATGTGCATAGATACATATGAGCAATGTTGTTAAACCTATTAAAGTCTTAGTTAGCCAAAACATTGGGAAGAAGTGAGAATTCCAGAAGTTAGAAGACTGAACAAGTGAATGAGTACATTAATTTGGTATGGTATAGGGTAAAATTATGGGAATGTCATTGAAAGATTTCTCTGGGAAATGGGAAAGGTAAAACTAGTGCAACCAAGATTTTATGGGGAATGATCAAGTCCAGGAAACAAAATGATTGGCACAGGCCAGGGGCTGCCACTTACTGCTTATTGTTAAGAAGGCTGGAACTGCACATCTCCAGAAATTATTCCAAGGCGTGGGGTGTGTGACTCGGTAGCACTGCACATACAAGAGTATTACCAGTAGTTGAAATCAAGAGAACTAGGTTTCTGGGGTGTGAGGAGGTAGTTAGGCACAAAGTCAGCAGACTTCAATTGTATAGGAAATTTTTCATTAAGAAATACTTTAGCTTACAAAGGAAACTAAAAGGCTAGGATCTTCCTTTATTTTTTTTTTCATTAAAATATGTTGATTAATCTCAGCTTAGTTATACTCTCAGTAAAGAAATTTCTTTCATCTACCCTGTAAGAGTTAACTCGATGCTTTCACTGTAAATGGCTTACTGATCTTTTGAAGTTCTTATGTTTTGAAGACTCCAACTGTTTAATTTCCTATAATCAGCACTGGCAAGTAGATAACAGCAGAGGTGGAACTAAAACTCCATTTTCATGTTAAACTCTTCTCTCAAGTCTCAGAATCATCTGGTTTAGGCCTGGTTGCACATTCAAAATAGAGAGAACTATTATTGAACACCTCGCTTCACAGAGTCTGTTGGGTGAATAGGAATCCAGTATCTTCTGCAAACGTGCTTAGGTAATGGGTCCACCCAGGCTCCATTTCCATAAAGTCACTGAGTAAGAGAAAATTGCCCTCTGCCTTTGAAAGGAGAGAGTTTTCAACATTTGTCTCTCCCAGTGTCTTCTGCTAATTGATTTTTATAGTCTTATCCAGAATATTAAAGTTCTATTAATTTATATTTGTTTTCATGTCATTTAACCATCTTTAATTGAACTTATTATATTTTAAATTCCTTCAAGTATCAATGATTCCAAACTCAAACAATTATTTCCAGAATGGTTACTCTTTAAGTGTCTTTTATTATTCAGACTTCTGAACCTACACCTCGTTGCACCTGGCCATGTGATTCCTCTGTGTCTTCTCTTCTCACTGAGCCTTGTTTGCACAGTGCTGGGATCATTTTCCTGTGCACACAGAACAAGAGGTAAAACAGTATCGTTTAACTAAATTGTTAAATAATCCATCAGAAAGTTAATTTCAAATGTCAAGAAATTGAGTGGACTAATATTTGCATGTACCATTTAGTGGCTTTTGATATGAATTTGGAGTGATTCCTTAATAACAGTGAAAACCTCCATGGTAGTCATTCCCCAAACAAAATTTATTTCGTATACTTCATAGGAGAAATGAAGAAAAAAAAATTCTACTTATATATAAAACACAGAAACAATGGGTTGTCAAAGGATATTGTCAATACAGCTTAATTCAGATATAATCATTATGACAGATAATTCAAATTTATTTTTATTTTATTCATGTATTTGAAAGAGAGAGTAAGTGGGAGGCAGAGCACAGGAGTGGCAGGGGGAGAGAGGCATGGTCCTGACTGAGCAGGGAGCCCAACATGGGGCTCAGTCCCAAGACCCTGGGATTATGACCCGAACTGAAGGCAGATGCTTAACCAACTGAGCCATCCAGCACCCCAGATAATTCAAATTTAACAGTTTGAGGAAAATAAAGTAGTCAACAAAAATAACACAACATTCTTAAATATATAAGGAGGATGTATACTACCCCATATGAAACATTACAAACGTTTCTTCTCATTTGATGATTTCATCCTCCTTTTAATGAAAGAGTTTTAACAAAAAGTTTTAACAAAAGTGAGTTTTTGAGTCAATGAAAGCAAATAAAATTACTAAAATAATGTTAATAAAAATGGGACAGCAATATGATTAAATATGATGTATACATGAGGTATAATTGAGAAGAAAATTACCTCTAAATATCCTGATAGATAAGACAATAAGTAAAGATTATTAATTACTTAATTTTGGTTGATTAAATAGATGAAGCACATCAGTTCATTCAAAGAATATAATTGTTTTGTTAAAAAGAATTTCCTTTAATAAGAAATATTAATGTGCATGTCTTAATTATTAATAAATGTCTTATGATTCTTAAATAATAGTACTTTGAAATACTTTAATATAAATTCAAAATAATGTAGTTTAGATGCTTAACTTAATCTGTATTATTGGAAATTTACCTAGGTACGGGATGTTTTATGAAGAGACATAATTGTCTTATATACACTGTATCAGTATCAGTAATGTTGACTATAAAGCTGGGTATGTAGTAGCCCTCAATAAATATATTTTGAATACATAATTAATAAATAATTTACACAAAGCATGATAAACTGATCTTTTACAAATTTTCTCAAATATTATATATCTTATATGGATTTCTGGCAATGATCAGGTTTCAGACCCTTAAAGATTATGATATTTGAGATCAGATATCATCTGTTAACATTATGACCAAGTAAATAAATAGGTGGGTAACCTTAATTAAAGTACACCACCAAATATTTTAAATAAACTTTAAGTTCTAGAATTTTTTATTTTGAGATTTGTAGAAAATAATGAACATTGATTCATTATCATTAACTGAAGTCTATGATTTATTCAGATTTCCTTAGTTTTTTTCTAATGTTCTTTTCTGTTAAAACATTCCATCCAGAATACAACATGACATTTCGTTACTGGTCTTTGTCAGTTTCTCTTGTCTGTGATAGTTTCTTGGATTTTCCTTGTTTTTAATGACCATGACAATTTTTGGAGTACTGGGTAGGTATTTTGTAGAATGTCCCTCAGTTGGTATTTGTCTAAGGTTTTCCTTATGATTACACTGGAGTTATGAAACTTGAGGAGGAATGTCACAGAGGAAAAGTGCCATTTTCTTTATTTCATATCAAGGGTAAATACTATCAACATGATTCGTCACTGTTCACTGTTGATGTTAACTGTTAATGTCCCCCCAATAATGGGTCTGTGATCAAAGGAGTGAGACTGATGCAAAGCGAAGGTCAAGCAAAGCTTTATTTCGCGCCAAGCATCCAGAATCAAACCAACCGGTCAGGGCTGTCTCTCTTCCAAGAGGCAACGAGGACCATTCCCAGCCTCACAGACTAACTTTTAAGAGGTGGTTGAGCCTGGTTTATACACAGGTGGCCAATAAGATTGCAATATACAGGGAAAACTGCACAGTCATGCTAGGTTGGCAATACAGGTGGCCAATTGAATTTCAATTCACCATAGTAAATATATGCATGCCCTACTGATTGGATGTCTCCACCCGGCCTGGCCCACTCTTGTATCTGGGCTTTGCAAGTAAGTTCCTCTGGGAGGAGCGGGGTCAAACTAAGTTTACAACCAAATGGCTCCCTCTGGCTAACCAGGCCCTTACATTAACCTTAGATCATTTGACTGAAATAGTCTTTTCAGGTTTTCCACTGTAAATTTATTCTTTATCCTTTTGCCCTTTCTATAATGTACTCTTTCAAAGAAAGTCACTATATGTAACCCATTCTTGTGGGATGGGGAGATATGTTCTCTGTCTCTAAGGACAGAATATCTGCATATTTATTTGGAATTCTGTTGGATGAGAGATATATCTCTTCTCTCCCATTTATTTATTATTTATTTAATCATTTATTTCAGGATAGAATCATGGACATTTTATGTGTGGGTTATAATCCAATTTGACTTTATTGATTTAGTTAATCAGTTTATTCCTGATTTGGCTATTGGGTGTTCTTTCTGTTGAATTCTGTATAATTTTGACATACCCCCATAGTTGTGTATGTATATGTGCACATTTCCTTACCTTCTGGCACTCCAAGGTATTCCAGGCTTATCATATTTCCTTCCCTAGTGCTAGAATTAGCCATTTCTCCAAGGAGCTCTGATTCTCTGTGTTAAGGAATGGAACTAGAAACCAAGGTTCAGGAGCTAGGTATGCTTGTTGCTATGAAGGTATCATTCAAATAACAAAGCAAGGAAATATATGTGTGATTACAAACAAGGTATACATGCAAATCCATGTAAATATTTCTATTTGTATACTTTTGAATTTATAGTCAATACCATGGTCTTCAACCCTACTCCATTACTGCACTGGGTATTCTAATTTCCTTTTTCTTCTCTGTAAACTCTCACAATTGCAAGAAATCTTAGGGATTTCTTAGGGAGAAATCCATCAGTCTTCTGTTTATTTATTTTTTAACACCAATATACATGAAGAGCAATATCAGAACTGTTAACCCATAACCTTATGAGACACACTATTATCAATAGAATATAGTGCTTTTGTATAGTTTCTTTTGTCTTTAGTTCTACATGTGTTATTCATTTCCAAAGATTCTTAGGACAGTACATTTTTCCCTGTCCCCTTCTATGAAGTTATTCAGATATGTTTATAAAAGTAGATTATTTTGTCATATTATTTATTCCTCCTTGGGGTCCCTTAGTCTCTTAAATTATTTTTAAAGTTTGTATACATTTAGGTTTACTCCTGTGCTGTAAAGTTCTACTGGTTTTGCTAAATGGCTAGTGTCATATACCCACAAATACAGTATCATGCAGGAGAAATTTACCATTCTATAATATCCCCTGTGCTTCAACTATTCAAATTTACACAAGCAACCACAAATCCCTGGAAACTATTGATCTTTTTATTGTCTCCATAGTTTTATTTTACCAAGATATTTTATAACTGGAATCATAAAATATGTAGTCTTTTTAGATTGACTTCTTTCACTTAGCAATATGCACTTATAGTGATCTATTTCTTATTGTACCTTAACTATTACTTTGTATTTAATTCAATAATATTCTATTATTTGGTTGCACCACAGATTATTTACCCATTTATCTATTAATGGACACATTGGTGGCTTACAGTGTTGGTTATCATGAATAAATCTGTTACAAATATTCATGTGAATGCCTTTCATGTGGATATGACTTTCCAAGTCAGTAAGGCACCTAGCTAGGATCTGATTGCAGGATCATCTGGCAAGATTATGTTTAGCTTTACAAGAAACTGCCAATCTGTCTTCCAAAATCCTACATTTTGCATTTCCTCTATCTATGAATAAAAGTTCCTGTTGCTCTACATCCTTGCTAGAAATTGGTAATATCAATTTTTAAATTTTACATATTATAATATTTGTGTAGCAGTATTTTATTGTTATTTTAATTTACCATTTCCTAATATGATATGGGCAAATTTACATGTTTTTTTTCCCATCTGTATATATTTCTTTGTGAGGGCTCTGAACTGCTCTTTTGCCTATTTTTAATTGGGTTGTTATTTTTTTATTGTTGAGTTTTACAATTTCTTTGCATATATTGGATCCAATCATCTGTCAAATATATCTTTGGAAAATATGTTCTTTCAGTCTGTGGCTTGACTTTTTATTTTTTAAGTGTCTTTCATAATGTTTGTAATGTTAAAGACTTTAATGTAATTTCTAATTACATTTAATAACATTACATTTAATTAAAAAGACTTTACTTATACAAGTTATGAACTCTAACACATTGTTACTATTACTTTAAATAAAGTTATATTTTGATCAATTAAGAATAAAAAATCAACTATATTTTACTTTTATTCATTTTCCCATTTTTTCTTTATGCAAATCTATGTGTTTTTTTTCCTTGAAACATCAAATTAATTACACTATTGTCTTAAATAACCCAAAAGTTCACTTCAATGTAAACTATTATATTTTATCTTTTTTTCTAAAGAAAATTTAAAGCAGTGCATTCTGAATCTTTGAATCTAACTCTTATATGTTCATTTTTATTATTAAGAAATATATTCAGGGTTGCCTGGGTAACTCAGTCAGTTAAGTATCTGCCTTTGACTCCTGTATGTCAGATTCCTGGAATCAATCCCCACGTTGGGCTCCCAGCTCAGTGGGGAGTCTGCTTCTCCCTCTCCTTCTGTTGGTCCCCCTGCTTGTTCTCTCTCTCTCTCCATAAAATAAATAAATAAAATCTTAAAAAAAGAGAAATTTATTTAAATATAATTACAGAAAGCAATTTTTATTCTTCAGATAGTCAAAAGTGTGACTCCAATATAGTGAAAGCATAAGTTTTAGTACAGGTATTTAAAAATATCCAAAAAAGTGAAATAATGTTTACACAAGAAATGAATCATTAGACCCCAGAAGCATATTTTCTTAGAACACATATCTGTTACATATATTTATACAGGAATAGAGTGGGTGGTTCTTTATGTCTGTTATAACTCTTCTTAGCAGGAAGTTCCAGGAACTATGTATTGTCTGCTGTTCTAAATAGAGAAAAGGTAGCCAGTAAACTTATTATCCATTGATGTGTTCAGGTGTTTGTGGCTTATCTTTTCTCTACATTTGGAATTTCCAATTTGGCAACCCATTCTATTTTCTCCTTGGAACCTGAAGTAGGGATCATTAAAACAGTGCCTTGGCTCCCCTATTTGAACAGAATGGTTTGAGTGAAGAAGAATAAACACTTAATTGAGGATGGGTTTTTACTAAGACAACATTAAAAGTTCCTGTTTTTGTAGTCCAAAATATATTTGTCCTGAGTTTATCTTTATTACTATTGTTTTATTTTCCTTATAAATATGTTTGTCAGCAAGTTTGAAAAGACAATCCTATACTTTACTCCAAAACAACTTAAGCTCTTTGTAATGTTTACATCTCTATTCTGTTTTTTGTTTGTTTGTTTGTTCTGTTTTTGTGGGTTTTATTCCCCCCAGGCATTCAAAGTTAACATTTGTGAAAACTCCTCTCCCTAAGATATGGTGGAATAGTTGGATGGCACACAATAAATAGAGATCTCTGCTTCTCATTAAATGTCTTTGAATATGATATCATTTAGTTTAGTCATTGTTTTTTATGATGTATTTTGTGGTAAATTGTCACCCTTAATATTCTTTTTTGTTGTTGAATGTCTCCATGGGTCATGAATTGGATAGTAAGAACCAGACAGTCTGACTCCAGAAAAGTAGAAAGCTTTTATGAAAGGATTTCTATTTAATGCAAGGATTTCTAATAGTGCATGATGGCCAAAAAAAAAATACACTCAGCAAGAATAATAGCATATAATGTTGTAGCATACTGCACTAGACACCATGAAATACTTTTATAAAAATAATAATTTGTATTTGTTGATATTGATTTGTATATTAATAGCATAAAGGAAAATAAATAGCTACATCCATCACTGGTATATAAGTTAGCTTCTTTTTTTATTTTTTTTTTTAAGAAAGAGGTAAATCAAGAAGATTCTTTTGTCATAAAAAGTTATATATTTTCAAATTCTCAGCTTTCAGAGGTCAACCATATGGATTAATATTAAATTTTTCAGATGTTAATTTATTATTTCTTACTTGGATGAAAGGATTCTATTAACCAAGAAAGTTTGGAAATCTACCTACTTAATACACATTGCTTTCTATTCATCATATGAACTTTTTGTAGCTTCACAGATAAAGCCTACAGTCCTTCTCATTGCCTCAAACTATACTTATTTTTAATTTGTAAGTTATCAGCTCCATGGCAACTCTTAGGAAATATTTAGTTTAATAAGGTGGTAGATTTCTAGGAAAAATATTTAATAATTTGGAAAAATGTAATAAAATTCACAAAAAAGCAAACACACTTTAAGGCTGTTTTGGTGTCATATGGTATTATTTTGTATTGCTGTACATCATATCAATATCAAGTAAAAGAGGAACTGAATGATTCCATGGCAAAATTCCAATAATCATTACCTCTGCTTTTTGCTATAGAGAAGAGAGCTTGGAAATTCACTAAAGTTCTAGATTGATATTCTTTGAAGTATATTAGGATCATAGTAATTAACCATAATATTTCATAATAGTCTATATTAAATAAATAACCTATTTTACATAACTTTGATCAATTTCTTTCATCTCTTCTCTGGATAAATATTGTATTAGGGTTCTTGAAATAAACAAACAATAGAATGTGTATGTGTATCCATACACACTCACTCACATCTCTCTCTCTCTCTCTCTCTATATATATATATGTATATATTCATATATTTTTATAAAAACATAAAATGTAAACTAAAATTAATGAAACCATACTTAACATAATAAAGAACCCACTGTTATCTTACATACATTAAAAGAACTGGATTTTATTTTATTTGTGTGTGTGTTTTTTTTTTCTTTTTTAATCAGAGAGAGAGAGAGTGAGCACAAGCAGGGGGAGAGGCAGGCAGAGGAAGAAGCAGACTTCCTGCTGAGCAAGGAGCCCAATGTGGGGTTCCATCCCAGGACCCCGGGCCATGACCTGAGCCAAAGGCAGCTGCTTAACGGGCTGAGCCACCCAGGCATCCCAAAAGAACCAGATTTTAATGCAAGCTCTTGCCTAAGTTGCTTTCAAACAAATAATTAGCTCTTATGATTATGGAGGCTGGCAAGTCTGAAATCTTCAGGGTGGGCTGCCAGGCTGGAGAGCTGCAGTTGAAGTCCAAAAACAGTTGGCTGAAGAATTCCCTCTTGCTCGAGGAAGGACAGTCTTTTTTATATTCAGGCTTTTGACTGATTTGATGAGGCCCACTCATATTATTGAAGGCAATCTGCTTTACTCAAAAAGGTCCACTGTCTTAAATGTAAATCTCATCCAAAAACACCCTCACAGACACATCCAGAATACTGTTTGACCAACTATGTCGTCACCATGGTTCAGGCAAATTGACACATAAAATCAATCTTTACAAGTACGTTTGCACATTTGCAACTATACAGTGAAGCAACCAGTTATATTCAGTGATTGCCCAGAAAAGGGGAAGGGGAAAAGAGACACAAAATTCCATGATATGCCTTAATATGTGTTTTTTTGTTTTATTTTTAGAACAGTTGATAAAATGTAGATCCAGTTTTCTTCACATTTCGTACAAGATGGTTTTTAAGTTCTTAAAAAAAAAAATACTTGTAAAGTGTCAAAGGTATCTAAGTAAACTATATTTAGATAATAAGAACCCATTATTGTTTAGATTTTAATGCAATCATTACCTATGTTGCTATATCACACAAATTCTAAATGAAGTCCTATTAGTCTTCCTAAATATATCACAGAGTGCCATTCCTTTATAGTTCAGAAATGTTTATGATAAAATGTGATGGAGTTATTCCTCAAATATTGCACTGGTGAGGAGGATAACAACTTGATTGAATTTCCAGGATCTAGGTATTCAATTTATTCCAACGTATTTGTAACCATATTACCCTGTTAGGGAAAATGACAGCTGGTAGCAGTTGAGAATTTTACTGGAGGATAGTTTTGGAAAGCTATGGATATATAAATTCATGTAAACATATCTTTTTTCATACAATTTTGCCTTATACTAGTTTCTGAGTGTTGATTAGATGTCTTGAGTATTTCCATCTTAAAAACAAACAAACAAACAGGTAATTGTAATAATTGCTAAGAATGTGCTGGAGACTCTGTTCAATGTCTACAATTACATTTAATTATCAAGAAGACAATATAGAGGGTATTAAGCTGAGTGAAATAAGTCAATCAGAGAAAGACAATTATCATATGATCTCTCTGATAAAAGGAATTTGAGAGGCAGGGCAGGGGGGGTATTGTCGGGGTAGGGAAGGAAAAAAAATGAAACAAGATGGGATCAGGAAGGAGATAAACCATTAAGAGACTCTTAATCTCACAAAACTGAGGGTTGCTGGGGGGAAGGGAGTAGGGAGAGGGTGATGGGGTTATGGACACTGGGGATGGTATGTGCTATGGTGAGTGTTAGGAAATGTGTAAAGCCTGATGATTCACAGACCTGTACCCCTGGGGCAAATAATACATTATATGTCAATAAAAATAGCTTAAAAAAAGACAAATATAAATCTTGCTGTAAAATCAGGCAGCTTGAATCACTAGGCCATTATTCAAGCAGGATACTTTTTAAAGCACAGTGGACATACCTTACCCTCATGGCTAGGAAAAAAGAAGGAAAGGCATGAAAATAAGAGACCATCCAGTTATAACAGTATCTGGTATAGGAAATTGGTGGAACTTGACATAGTGTGTATTGACATAGTGCGCATGGGGTGGGGGGAGCAGAATCTCACACCTTTTCTGGGATATCAAAGCAGTTTGGTTAAGAAGAATGGATAGGATTTGGGGAATGTTCATGTTGAGAAAAACATGTTATTTATTGCTTTTGTATTATAGCAATACTGAATGTAATTTCCTGAATTAAAAAGGGTAGGACAACATACTCCCTTCACTTAGTACAAACAAAACAAAACAAAAAACCCACAACTAACTGGCACTATTTGAGACTTGAGCTATAAATAATTTTAGTTCCAGTAGTTGCTTTATTTTCTTTCCTGGCTCAAGGATTTGTGACTAAGAAAGGAAATAGATGATGAATATTATTTAATTTGGCATTATTAGGATGTCATTAGAATGGCCTTTAAATTACAAAATTGTAACAACCTTAAAAGTGAAATGCACAGGACAAAGAAACTACTACACCAAACAGTACATCAATCTAAATACATAGAAGCTCTAATCTACCAACTACAGGGTGGGTAATCTTTGGAAACCAGTGTGATTTAAATTTTAGCTGTCTTCTCTGTAAAATGTAGTTCATAATATCCCCTGTACAGAGTTACTATACAGATTAAATTAGCTAAGTGTGTCTTTCTATAATCTACATATAGTAGTAAACAAATTAGTCAAAGTCCCTGCCCTTGGAAATCTTTCATTTCACTGGGGAGGGTGAGGATAAAAATAAATCAATAAATAATTTAGGTGAAATAGATAAAGGGGACTATAGAATTGTTGAATCATTCTATTGTACAGCTGAAACTAATATAATACCGTATGTTAATTACACTTCAATGAAGAGTAATTGTGTAATAAACCATATGACAAGAAGTGCCACACACAAAAATGAAACAGGATAAGGAGAAATGGGCACAACTGTCTCCAGAATTGTGTGAGTTTATGAGTGGTTGATTATATTTTATGTGGTTTGGTCAGAGAACACTTTAATGATGAGGTGTCATTTGATGAAGTGTAAAGACCCAAAGAGAGGAGCGTGAATAGCATACTCAATAATCAACAAAGAGGGTTTGGAGAGCAAAGAGAAAAAATAGGAGATGAGGATTAAGATACCAAGGGATTAGGGGATATTTGGCCTTTCAATCACTTTTGGGACCATGGTTCCACTAAGTGCCATAAGCAGTCACTGGAAGGTTCTGAGTAGTGGAAAGCCATCATCTAAAATACACATTTTAAGAGGATCACCCTGGCAACTTTACTGAGAATAGGCTGAAGAGAAGAAAACAAAGACATATTCCCTTAAATTAGCTGCCATTGCATCACTATCACCGTTTAAAAATAGTATATATTCCACACACATTTCTTTTATATAAAGTAAATTAAGTTAAATGCCATAATATAAAATGCTTCTTCACGAAAAGTAAAGATAATTTTATATTTGTTCCTTTAGCTTATTTCCCTTGTTTGTTCATACTTTTCCTATAATAAAATTCTACTTTTTGTAACAGCTCAGCAAAGTAACCAAAACTGGGACAGAGGTGTAACAACATTTCTATGTCATTTTTTTAGTATTTTACTGTCAATATTTTTTCTTATTTCTGTTGGCAAATAAGCTAAATAAAAAGAAATCTTATCAATCCATCCATCTGATTTCACCCATTGTGAGCCACAAAAACCAGTACCTCCCTCTTGTTTTCTCTTTGCTATTATCTGTATCTTTGCAATGCAATTTCATTTATGTCTACTTTTCAGGCCACTGGGAGTTTTCAAAGACATCAGTGATTTCATATTCAGTAACAATGACTTCTATTTTGTCAAAACGTATGCCTATTTGTATTATTAAAAATGTTTAAGATTTTAGACCTAAAACATGTAATTTAAGTCCTCTGGCAACAGTGAAGAGGCATGTACTATTATTTGTATACTTATTTAGTCAAAGATCAATAAATGCTCAATGGTACTTCCATATAGAAATAGTCTTAATCTGTGGCTTTCTAAAAGCCATCTCCTGAGAATATTCACCACGGAATCAATATTCATGTCTATCCTCATGATGACTGATCTGTTTTGATACAGACTGTACCCCAGCCTTTTAAATGCAGCACACAAAGCAAGTAACCATCCTTCAGTGTACTATTAGAATTTGGAAAGTTTGCATCTAATTATTAATAAGAAGCCAGAAGGAAACAAAAGTAATTTAGTTGCATTTTTATATTTACACTCCAAATATTAAAAAAAATAGACTCAAAGTCTATTCAATTCACTCATTAATGGGATGCTAACTAACATTCTTTAATGAAATGCTATAGAAATGTATAATGTGAAAAGAGCCAATATGGTTCTGATATTCAAAAAAATAGTCCAATATGTGTGAAAAACTTCGCAAGTTTGGGACTATAAAATGAAGCTAGTAAAGAAATTATATAATGTTTTTCTTTCTCCCCTCCTTCCTTGCTCCTCTTTCTTTCCTTTTCTTTCTTTCTCTTTTTTTTTTCTTTCTCTCTCCTTCCTTCCTTCCTTTCTCGTTTCTTTCATGTGAAGGCACACTGTCAAAATTTATCAGTTCTGTATAATAACTATGGGAGACTGGAATATAAGGGAAAACTATGGATAAAATCTTTATATTAGATTTGTAAAAAATTAGAGTTGTATTCAGGTCCAAATTTTATATGATAAAAGTTGCTTTTTGTATCAGTGGATAAAACTTACAGGACATTAGGACTCAGGACCAACCATGATTAAACAGACAAGAAAAACAAACACAGATGGGTTATCCTGTTAAACATAGCATTTCAGCAATGGTAGCATCTCAGAAAAACATACTTCACATTTGGTGCACTGTCTCACGGATGAATTTCTGGGTCCCCAGTAATGAGGCTTTGATTGCAGGAATCAAGGGGGTGGCTGTAGATTTTCCCCTATGACTTCATCTTCCTGGACTGCCATAACAAAGTATCATAGACTGGGTGGTTCAAACAACAAACATTTATTTTCTCACAATTAAGGAGATTGGAGGTCTGAAATCAATATGCTAGCATGGTCAGGTTCTGGCTAGAGCCCACTTCTTAGCTTGCAGACAGCTGCTATCTTGCTTTTGCTCACATGGCCTTTCCTACATGTGCCAGGGTAGAAAAAAAGAGCAAACTCTTCCAATGTCTCTTCTTTTAAGGTTGTCATTGCAAGGGTCTAACCTTCATGACTTCATCTAAACTTAATTACCTCATTAAAGCCCCCATCTCCAAATACCATCATATAGGGCTTCCAAACATGAATTCTGGGGGAATGAACACATTTAGTGCATAACACCCTCTAAAAATTCTCTGTGATTCATGTTTTATTCCCTGGAATTTTCAGATAGGTGGGTATGCTGGTGTATTATATAAGGAAAATTAATTAGCAGTAAATGAGTCTTAATTTGTAGCTAAAGTTCTGGCAACTCTGAACAGGGATTCTTAGCCAGTCAGTTTTATTTCTCCTTCTTCCTCACAGAGATATCAGACATTAAAAGACAAATAGCTGAAAAACAATAACAAGATCCTTCAATAAGTATTAACCAGGGTATTGTTATTTAAGTAAACAAATTAAAAGACTCTCACAAAGAACATAAGACTAGTAATAGAAATGATAAAAGAAATTCTGGAAAATGTCTGCTTCCTAAAGTAGACAGTTTCTTGGTGATATCCTACTAAAAGTTAATAAACTCCCAGGTAAGTCCAGCTATTCACTTTATGAGTACAACCAATTTGAGTAAACAGAGGTAACTAAAGTCTATTATGAAAGTGAAGCACCATTTAATTCCAATGAACTTTAAGTGTTTAATGTTCTTTAAAAGTTAAAGTATTTATTGGAATATGAAAATAACCAAATGGCCGGGTACTTTGATTATACACCTATGGCCAATTCCTGTTATGTAAGTTATGCAAAGCCTCTTTACATCAGGGCACATAACCCAGTCTTGCCATTTAACAACAATATAGACAGAATTCAGTGCAAGTTCAAGAGGTCATTTCTAACTTCCTCTTCAAAATTGTATACTGAACATAAACTTCTATTTTCCTTCTCCACAAACAAAATTTAGCTGAAAGAACAAAATGGAAGAGTAAGAAACCCATAAAAGGAATGGAAGGAGGAAACATTTTGTCAACAGCTTGTCTTTAAAATGACAAACTTATTTTTTATTCTTTTCTTTTTTTTTTTTAAATTAACATATACTGTATTCTTTGTTTCAGGGGTACAGGTTTGTAAATCATCAGTCTTACACAATTCATAGCCCTCTCCATAGCACATACCCTCCTCAATGTCTGTAGCCAACTACCCTATTCCTCCCATGGCCCCCCACTCCAGCAACTCTCAATTTGTTTCCTGAGATTAAGTCTCTTATGGTTTGTCAAATAACAACCTTCAATAAAAGACTATAGCTAGAATTCATCCTGTTAATGTCTGCAAAACCTAGCGACATGGGGGGAAATGAGTGCAGCAGCAAAGGTTCTTATTTTCAAAGGATCCCCAGAAAATATGACATCTGTTGGTGACAAGAACTGGGAATAGGAGAAAGGCAGGGGCCAAAGTTAGAGTAACTGACTGAATGACTATGGGAAATTTGGACCCGCGTGTCCTTCTAAATCTTCATCTTGCTCCTCTGTAGCCCTAAGAGGAACCCCTGTGAAGCTCTATAAATAAAGTGAGGATATTCCTCTACATCTTCTTACTGTGTCTGTTGACATTAGAAACAGGAAAATGTTGCCTTGAATCTTATTGATAAAGTTAGAAAACGTAAAAGAAAAAGAGAAAACTTAAAATCTATTAAAATACACAAACCCAGATTCATTTTTTAAATCCTTTTATTCACATGGGCTGATAGCTACTTTCTTTATGACCACTCCAATTGGCAGCCTTGTTTGGATACCTCCTGCCTACCTCCCCACACAGCCACAGCCACAGACATGTGAGACACACAGTGGAAGATAAATGTAAAGCAGACCTTGAAAGCTGGATAGAAATATTTTGCTTTGCAATTAAGGAAGCCCATGCTTTAGTTATGTCTCTATGACTAATTTAAAATCATTAGTCATTTGAAAACAAACAAACAAACAAGAATATACAAAAACATAATATGAATACAATAATCAGCCTGAGGAGGAGCAGAGATAAAGCAGAAAGAAAAAATAACTTGAATTTTTTCATGAGAGTTTGCAGAAAGTTCAAGGTAATGTTGCAAAGTTAAGGAAGAGAAGCCAAGAAGAAAACAAAATAATAAGAAAATAAGCAGCACTCAAAAAACATGAGCATGGGACATTGGGGAGGGTATGTGCTATCGTGAGTGCTATGAAGTATATAAACCTGGCAATTCACAGACCTGTACCCCTGTGGATAAAAATATATGTTCATAAAAAATAAAAAATTAAAAAAGAAAAAAAAAAAAAACCATGAGCATGATTGCTGTATGTGGACTGGAATAATTAAACTTGGATAATGGTTAGGTTATATCTGGCTTCTCATCTGGTGGGAGTTATAAACATTAATTATTCCTAATTTCATAAAAGGAAATACTTAAATGTTACTTAAAAATTAAAATTAGTTGCTAGAAGAATGTAAACTACATACATTTCCTTACATTAGCAGTGGCAATATCATGACATTTCAATCTATTCTGAAAAGTAAATGAAAAAAAAAATTACAAGGAAACTTAGAAAATAAAATATATAAAATGTAATAGTGGGTAGATGCCCAATATATTAAACATTTTCATTAGAATGACTTTCTTATTAAGACAGAGACTTTCATAACATTATTTTTTGTTTGCTGAAGTCTTGAGAAATATAGTTACAAAAAATGATAGAGGTTTTGAACATAAAAGAACAAAAAATGATAAGAACAATAGAAAAAATGGCATACTTACTCTAGAACCAAGTTAAATATTGAACAGAAAAATAAAGTATATATTATTTATGCTGCCAGCTAGCAAGATTATATACTCTTTATGCAGCAAACAATACTACATTATTATTTAATTTTTTTTAAATCAAATAATTGACTAAACCAATATTACTGGGAAGAACACCCAAAGCAAGAAGGTTTCTGAAAAACAACCCCATACGTAGTAAGAACTGCAATTCTAGCATCTAAATACATGACATCCTTGCATGAAGGAGTGTGACAGGCTTCCCACGGAGAACCATGAGATGATGTGCAAGGATGTGTAAGGTATATGGAAAGACTGGAGAGTGAAGAGGCCAATTATCAAAGGAACCTGGCGTAACTCCGGGGAGCAATTCATACGCTGGACCACGCCCACCGCCAGAGGCTCCCCTGGCCACTGCCTATTTGTTTGCAGTAATAAAATCTCTCCTTCCCTTCCACTGCCTATCGCTCTCTCCACTAACCTTAACCCCTTGAGATTCTCAGTCAGTCAAATGTCAGTCAAACGGTCTGAAAAGGACAAATACGAAATTCAAGTATTGGAGAATTAACAATGATGTGACTATTTTAGAACCCAGAGTTTTATAGTAAGTCTAAGCTACATTTACAGATAAAACCTGAGTTTCAGAGTAATGCTTTAGTTACATTATTAAGAACCATATCTGTTCTTGCCTCATCCCTGCTATTCACTCAGGTATTCAAAGCTTAATATGCTAGCATCTCCTCTCTGAATATGCACTGTCAAGCTCTTGAACATATGTAATGTGTTAAAAACAAACAAACAAACAAAACAGTCTTGCATTAAGGAACAAGAAGGTCATTTTTTTTAAAAGATTTTATTTATTTCAGAGAGAGAGAGAGTGAGTGAGAGAGAACATGAAAGGGGAGAGGGTCAGAGGGAGAAGCAGAGTCTTCACTGAGCTGGGAGCCCGATTTGGGACTCGATTCAGGGACTCCGGGATCATGACCTTAGCTGAAGGCAGTCGCCCAACCAACTGAGCCACACAGACACCCTCTTTTTTTATTTTTATTTTTTAAAGATTTTATTTATTTGAGAGAGAGACAGAGAGAGAACAACTGGGGGTAAGGAGGAGAGGGAGAGAGAGTGAGACAAGTAGACCCCTGCTGAGCAAGGAGCCAGGTAGGGCGTTCAATCCTAAAACCATGAGATCATGACCCAAGCCAAAGTCAGATGCTTTAAGGACTGACCCACCTAGGCATCCCACAAGAAACCCATTTCTGTAACAAGCATATATCCTTCACTTAAGTTTATGTCTTCTTTATGACAATACAATGGATGCATTTACTATTATTCTAGGTTATAATTATATCTAGTCATTGATTCAGCACAAAAAAAATAATAATTTTACATGCTTAGTAGGTGAGGAATATTACACATTATGTATTATTTTCATATATAATTTGATTTGATTCTTATAAAAACTCTTGAGGTAGATATTATTAGGCTAATTTTTGAATTGGGTATTCAGGGTTTGAAGGGTTAAACAAATTGATGAGTTCTTACATCTACAATGTGGCAGAGCCTGAATTGGATCTTATTTCTGTCTGATGTCAAATATGTGCTCCTAACCACCTCATTATATTGATTTGCAGATTCTCCTGCGGAAGACTTAAACTAAGCAAACTATTCTGTGCCTTGTAGCCTTCACCTGTAGGAAATCTGTCCAAACATATTCACATTCCCGAGAGGGAGATGACAAAAGTTAAAGCAGACAGTATAACTGAGTGATAAACTTGCATCTGCTTTAACCTTCCTATTTTTTTTTTCCTTTTGCACTAACCATGTCATTTATTTGGCAAGTAAAAAACAACAGCTTTCAGAAGAAATATCCACCTAGGGAAAAATGGATCATCTAGGGGGAAAAAGTGAAAAAAGGAAAAAGTTATGAATGTAACATATATGTGTTTTCTTTTTTCACGTGTACTGTTTGTATAATTTTTCTAATTTATAACATTTAAAGGAAGTTATTTTTTATGTATAGCAGTTTACCACCTACAGGTCTTACAAAATAGACCCTCAATGTTTAAGTATCTCTGTTTCTGCAAAACTGAAACATAGTTTCATATAATTATATGATTATATGAAACATAGTTTCATAATTATATTATATGAAACATAGTTTCATATAATATTTTATATAGTTTCTCATTGCAGCAATTTTTTATGTGAATATGTTAAATAACAGGCATTCTTTAAGTGAAGAAGCTGCAGGCTCAGTGTTTAGATAGTTTTCTCTTTCTTATAAGGAATTTTATATATTTACTTTTCTGAGAAGAAGCTATACTTATTTCTAAATTAAGATGGGATTTTATTTCTTGTGAACTTATCTATAATGAAATTCCTTTTGTAGTAAAATGGAATGGAATTCCATAAATGTTTAGAGAATGGCAAGAAACCAATTAAATTGCCTTTGAAAGGGAAATTGAACTTGCACTTTACTTTCACAAAACTGTCTGTTCAAAATAAACCCATTAATAGAATAATAGTTTAGTTTCATGACAAGCTCTCATCACTTTTAGACTGATTAGAATTAAGCTAACTTAAAATATTATAAGAATGTTAATTAAGTTGGATTAAAAGGGCTAAAATAGGGGTGCCTGGGTGTCTCAGTCAGTTAAGCAGCTGCCTTTGGCTCAGTCACGATTTTGGGATCCTGGGATTGAGTCCTACATTGGGGGGTCCCTGCTCAGTGGGGAGTCTGCTTCTTCCTCGCCTATGCCCCTTTCCCCCCTCCCCTTGCTCCATGTGCTCTCTCTCTCTCTCTCAAATAAATAAATAACTTTAAAAAAAAAAAGTTAAAATAAAAATTTCCAGTAAGCACATTTTCTTAAAAATTGATAGTAATCTTTACCATTAATCATATGATATTTTTTGAAAGATTTAATTTATTTATTTGACAGAGAGGAATTGAGAGAAAGAGTGGGAGCAGGAGCAGAAGGAGAAGCAGACCCCTAGCAGATCAGGGAGCCCCTGTTGGACTCAATCCCAGAACCCTGGGATCATGACCTGGGTCAATGATAGATGTTTACCTGACTGAGCTAGCCAAGCACCGCAGTCATATGGTTTTATCTTGTGTTTGTTTTGATAGTAATACCAGTAAAGCCAAGCATCCATGGACCTAACAGTTAGTAATCTTCAAAATTCTCTCCAAACTTAGACTATGATTGTCCTTTCCAAATATATAGAAATAATATTTTCTAGCCACAGTTTTTCAGAATTCTATACATTAAAACATTGTTGTTTCACAATTGCTTCACTCTAAAATTAAATGAACTTATATACAAATAGACATAGACACGGCTATACCTTTTCTTATGTCTACGTCGATAGCTATCTTATATCTATACCTATACCTGTTACCTGTATCTGTTCTTATTCCTATACCTACTGAAAGTCTTCCACACCACACAATTTGATTTGAAAGTTTCTGCATCCTCAATGGCAATAAATATTGGTTAAATGAAAAATGCATGCATATGGAGGACATTATTTGATTTCTTATATGTGTTAAACAATGTATTTCCTAATCAGATTTTTTTTCAGTCATCTGGGAAAACAATGAAAAGAACCCAAAGACCTGTCTGGAATTTGGGTCTATTTGAAGTCTGTCCCTCAGTATAACTGTTAGACCATTTGTCATGTAATGGATTTACTGATCTTTTAATTTTTTTTTTAAATTTTTAATTTTATTTTTTTGAGCAAGGAGGGAAGCCTCTTTCCTTCCCTTGAAATTACAATCCTTGTAGAGGGAGCTCCCTTTTGCCAAGCTCCTCTCCTTTTATCCCCTTTACTTTCCCAGGCCTTGGCATTGCTGGAGTGATTTTGAGGATTTGAGACATTGGAAACAGACATCAGAATCTGAGGTAGCTTCTTCATTTTCCCTGTCTTTTGGTCCTGCTCTCCTGTTCCTCTGCATCCCTTCATGCCTTTAATTTTTCAGCCATAAACACTGTCATTGTAGCAGAGACATCTGTCCTAATGCGTGACCGCCTGTGAAATAGTGGGAAGTCTGTCTCATTCCCAGATTCTGTTTTTGGAAACCTAATCACTCCAGGTGAGCTATGACCTCCAACACCAGCTTGTTCTCCAACAAAGACCCTCTTGTTTTAAATAAACCTTATAGTTTTACCTAATTTCTCAATTAGTTCAGCACTCTGGCAAAGAATAAAAACAATGATAAGGCAATAATAATTTTAGTGAGAACACATGTGTCTGTCATTGTTCTAAACCCATCACACATATAAATTCAGGGGGTTCACACAACAACCTTACTAGTTAGGTGCTGTTTGCTATTAGGACTCATACCTATTAAGTGGTAAACACTTGTTTCAAAATTCAAGCAGTCTGGCTCCCACCTTCACTACTCTATTTATTAGACTTCTAAATCCTCTAACTCAGAGATAATTTCAATGACCAAAACAACTACAACAAACAAAACAAAACAGAATAACAACAACAAAATCCAAAGACACTGTCATTGTGAATCAACCCAACTTTGATTTTATTCCTCATCTCACAAAACTTAAGGGAAACAAAATCAGTTCTGGAGTCTATAAAACTGATTTGATATCTTTCCTCTCTTTGTCAAAAACTTAACTTATGCTTTCTATTCTCTGTTGAATTTTTTCTTGACATAAATGTCTCAAGTTTTTAAGAAATCAAATTGATGGAAATACATATACATTTAAATAATTACACTTTCAATAATTTTAATTTATATCATAATTACATAGTGACCAATATTGGTAAAATTTCTATAAATATCTAAAAATATAGAATTAATTTTAGGAAACAGGAAATTTGATAAACTAATACATCTAATAATAAGCCAAAGTGAATGGATTAAATTTTTGAAAAAGTACTTAATTCAGAAGCATATCTAAAATAAATAGATTTAAAAATTCATTACATGCATATGATGTATATACTTAAGGGGGAATGAAAATATATGCTTTATAAAGAACTTAGACCTGAACAAAGCAAAATCAAGAATAAGAATAATAAGAGAAGAGAGGAACTACAACTACAGATATCATATACTAGATATAGACGGGTTTCATAGGAATGGTATCCAGAGAAGAATAAAAGAGTAACTATTTACTGGCTGACTATCATATGTTAAGCGTATCCACAAAACAATAGTTGTTTTTGTAGCATGCAGAACATAGACATCCTGGAAAAGGTAAGCAAATAGTAACTGTAGCTGAGAAATATTTAATGAATGTTCAGTAATATTCTTTCAGTTGTATCACTTTTAAGAATTCATTTCATTCCATTCTCATTCATTCCACTGTGTTTCCTTAATACCCATGACATCCATTATTAATACAGTGTTCTAATTTCTTCTTATCCTGAGAAGGCAGATATTGTCATATTGTGACACTGTATTGAAAGGGTGCCAGCTCCTAGTACCTTTTGCATGATGGCACAGGAGCCTGCCCTCAAAGTGCCACATAAGATAAAGACAAAATTCTTTTCCACTTGCCAGTCCTCAAATGATTAGAGGCAGACTCACGGTGACTGTTCTTTATATCCTGATGATATTTAACATATCTAAATTTTGTATTTTAGACAGTTTATGTCATTTTCTAGTGTGAATATAGTTTATAAAATTTGATATTTTCAGAATGTCAATATGCATAATTATAAGAAAAAGAATGAAACAGTAAAGGGAGTCAAATGTAATTTCTGATTCCCAGGCTCCACTCTGTAAATACATTTTATGTTACTATGCAACTGCAGTGGATTAAAAAAAAAGTATCCAGTACAACATGTTTAAGTCCAGACTGTATATGCAGTTTTATTATCTTTCTCTTCCCTATAGCTGCATAGTCAGAGAGAACATCAAATAAAAAGTGGTAGAAATGTATTTTTGCAGGTGTCTTTGAAACTTCTAGTTATATTTCTGTTCCATAAAACACTCCTGTAAAGATTGAAACTAGTTATTATGAAATTCAAAATGTGCATACTTTTCTTATCCTTTTGCATGACTGGATTTCATAGCCTTTCACAAAGTAACCAATTAAAACCTTATATAGACGCAAGATGAAGAAAAAATATTTACTGCCTTCATTTAAGTTAAAATTTACCTTGGAAGTAAACCACTCCTAAAAGACATAGTGCCTTATCTTATTGAATTATACACATTTAAATGTAGACTTTGAAAAACAGCCAAGACTATGTGGGAAATCTTTCCACTAATAAACAAACAAGAGACTGAAAGCTCAGTCAACTACAGTATTTTTTCTGTAAGGTGAGGTTTTAATAGATACTTTTCAGTATATTGACTTTCAGATTATAATGTTCTTATTCCAGTGTGTTAACATGATGGAGTCAAAGGAAGGGGAAGTAAAAATAAAATCTTGGCAAAACCGAGCACCTATGTTATTTAGCTTCAGAGCTTCTATTTAATTTTGTGGGTTTTTTTTTTTCCCCCTCTAAACAATGTAAATCATTCTCCAAGTGAGAATGTTCTCTACCTCTTTTTTTTTTTCTTCTTGTATCAGTACAGTTTATTTTAACCCAGCTGCTCTGCTCTTGTCTTCCTACAAGACATGCAATAACCTACAATTAAATGCAGGTGCTTTGGAAAAAAGAGTATCTTGTTCTTTCTAATGACTTGTGGTAACTAATAAAAAGAAAGGAAGAAAAGTAAAAGTGCCTGTTTAGTAAAGCATGAGATCCTTTCCTAAGCATAACAATGAGGGCCTGTTTCCTATTAAGGATGTGATTGCCTTGAACATGTAAACGAGGTATTCTTATAAAATTGTTTTCTAAGAAGAAAATTAAACAACAGTCATGGGAAATCAAAATTAGTTCTGAGAAAGAAAGGAAGAAAGAAGGAAAGAGAAAGAAAGAAAGGAGGAAAGAGAAAGAAAGAAAGAAAGAAAAAGAGAAAGAAAGAAAGAAAGAAAGAAAGAAAGAAAGAAAGAAAGAAAGAAAGAAAAGAAAAGAAAAAGAAAGAAAGAAGAGAAGGGGTGAGAGTGGGAGGATGGGTGAAAGGGAGGAAGGAAAAAAAGATGGGAGGGAGGAAGAATTAAGAAGGAAAGAAAGAAGAAAAGAAAGAAAAAATATGTTGGCATCTATAAAAATAATTGGGCCAAAATATTTTGACCTCTGAAGTTTAACACAGTACTGCTCTCATACTATCTAAATGAAGAAAACAAACAGGAGAGTTTCTTCTTACTCAATATTTTGTCAATTGAAAAATTGCAATTGTTATATGCTAATTATTGCCTATTATAATGATCTAATATATTGCCTATATAATAAAACAGTAAAATTATAATAGTTTCCACTTTTTGTATTTTATTTTTATTCATCTATATACAAGCAGTTGATGAATATGACATATTCATCTTCCTCACAGTGTTAATCTACAATAAACACAATTTACAATTACTCATGTAGATAACTTAACACATACTCTTGAAAACAGCAGTTAGGAAAGTAGTCAACCCATATATTATGATCTGTTTCTAAACTTAATATTCTATTCAATTAATTTATTTGCCTTTGTTGTACCTGTTGTGCAATGTTTATGTTATTAGAGTTTTAATATTTGGTAATAAAAACTCTACATTATTATACTTCTATCTCAAAAAATATCTTGCATATGCCTTTTTATCTTCCAAATAAATTGAGAATTACACATTCCAAAAGAGTTTCTACTCTTTTAATTTAAAACAAATTGTATTTTGCAACATTGTGTTTTCTATAATAAGAATGGTTTATTTCTCTAATTATTAGTACAGTTGACCTTTGAACACCACAGGTTTAAACTGTGCCTGTCCAGTTATACATGGACTTTTTTTTTTTAAGATTTCATTTATTTATTTGACAGAGACAGACACAGCTAGTGAGGGAACACAAGCAGGGGGAGTGGGAGAGAGAGACAGGCTTCCCACTGAGCAGGGAGCCTGATGTGGAGCTCAATGTGGGGCTCAATCCAGGACCCTGGGATCATGACCTCAGCCAAAGGCAGACACTTAACTGACTGAGCCACCCAGGCATCCCAGTATTCATGGACTTTTTAAAAGAGTTGACAGCAAAAGCCATAAAGCAATTATTTTCAATTGACCACCCCAGGCTCCATGGACTGAATGGAAGGTGGCTAGTGCACAGGTCTACACCTGCTGCCCTCCGAGTACCTGAGGAGCACCCATCTAACCTCCTCTGTCGACATCTCTGGGTTCCAGACCTGGCAGAGTTGCTGGTCAACCAGTGTGCCAATGAAGTGGCTGGATGTGGACCACTTTCATGGTGGCTCCACAACCCCTGATATCCTGGGGGCTAGAGCCAATGCGATGGCAACTGCAAATGGCCATGGGTAAGTGTTACATCTCTAGGCAGATGGGGCAGCTACAGCCATTTGCCTCCCCTGGGCCTACCCAAGGCCAGCACGTTGCAAAGTCATCTGGAGCCATTCCTAGTCCAACCTGCCTATACCTAGATTTTTAAAAAATAAAAATGCAGATCACACTATAAATATATTTTATCTTTCTCATGACTTTTTTAATAAAATTTTATTTTCTTTAGCTTACTTTAAGAATACAACATATAATATAGGTAACATACAAAATACATGTTAATTGGCTATTTATGTCATTGGTAAGGCTTCCAGTCAAGAGTAGGCTATTAATAGTTAAGTTTTGGGGAGAGTCAGAGTTACATGTGGATTTTCTACTATGTGGGAATGGGCACACTAACCCTTGTGTCATTCAAGGGCCAATTCTATTTCTTTAATTTTTGAAGAATTATTTTATATTTTTTTAAACCAAGAAATAAAATGCAGTAATATTTAAGAACTTAGAAATTGTAATGAGTAGCATGGTTTCAAATTTTAATTCTGCTATTTAAATTCATGACTTTGAAAAGCTATGTAAATATACATATTTAAGTACTTCTGTATTTAATACTGAGATACTTTGGATTTTGAATAGTTATCTTTAAACTTAAATGTTTACTTTTATATAATTTCTATGTAGTAAAGATATATGTTAATATAAATTCAGGAATGAGTAAATCTGGTTTAGGAAAACTGTATCATTTCTCTGATCTGATTAGGAGGAGGATCTACTATTATTGGGATCTAGTAATACAATAATAGAGCCCAGACAACAGGTACAATTAAAGGAAGGAAAGGACAAGTGGGTTTCAAGTTATTAACCAGAGATGTCTGATGCAGTCCAGTGTACCAGTCACATTTCCTTTTATCTTCATTATTACCATCTCCTATATTATAGGAGGGGATATATCATGCATGAACAAGATGCTATTATTTCTTCTTGAGAGGGGTAGTATAATAAACCACAGAGTCTAGTTCAAGGTGGTATCTTTAAGAAACAAGCCACAGTCCCATTACTTACTGAAATTGCTCTTATAGTTAAAAATAAATTTCATCATCTCACTTCCCCATAACCTATTCTAGATTTCTGTTACCCCTGGGCAACATCTTAGTCAATCGGTTGTGTTTATATGGTAAGAGGACTGCTATGGCCTGAATGTTTGTGTCCCCCCAAAATTCATAAGTTGAAACCTAATCACCAATGAGAGGGTATTTGGAATTGGGATTTTAGGAGGCAATTAGGTCATGAATACTGAGTCTTCACGAATGGAACTCTGCCCCTAAAAAAAAAAAAAAAAAAAGGTGCACTAGAGAACTCCCTTGATTCTTCTACCATGTGAAATAGCAGTGAAAAGACATCATCTATGAATCAGAAGGTAGGATATCACTAGAAACCAAATTGGCTGGTGCCTTGATCTTGTATATCCCAGCTTTTAGAACTGTGAGAAATAAATTTCTGGTGGTTATAAGTCACCTAGTCTGTTTTGTTTTTTGTTTTTTTGTTTTTTGTTTTTTGTTTTTTTTAATAACGGTACATACAGACTAAGTTGGTGACTTCCATATCCATTAGAGCTTGGGAAATTAACTCCTTCTTTGGCCCTCTGGCCCATAGCCCAAAAAGCACAAAGTGATCAGTGAGGAGAGGCAGCTCCACATTCAGTGGGATGCTTACTGTGTCCCCTGGGGATACAGGATAACTCCTTATCCCCCATGAGCTAGAAACCTTAATCCAGTTTTTGGGATGGAATGAGTATTTTATTGTAATGCATGTGGATTATTGGAAGTGATGGTAAAAGGGGCCATTTTAATTTCTACCTTTTCTCCTGATCCCACATACAACATAGTGGAATATTGTTTAATTCATTGAATTTAAGATGCCATTGTTTATAAGATACTGTATTTTTTAATGTTACCGAAATAAAAGTAAATTGCCAGTTAAACTACCAGAGTTTTCATATCATGTAGATTTAAAAAAAAAAAAAACTCATTCTATAACCTCCGAATGAGCTCTTTGAAACTTACTGTATTTTGTAGACTGTAAGACAAACCACTATTTTTTATATTCCATTAAGAAAAAAATTTGCAAATATAAATTTAACATACCGCTGATTGTGAGTTGCACTTTTATTACAGAGATGTTAAAAAGTGGAAAAAAAAATGTGACTCTAACAGACTGATACTATAAAATAAAGTGGGGAGGGAATGATAACACCTGATCCTGAGGGAGAGACTGTACTCTAATGGACTGAATGGTAGAAATGTGAACTATGTTCAGCCTTCTTGGAAATTAGTCAGTCAATGTATACTACAATGTACATGCTCATGCTTTTAAACACAGCATTTCTAGTCCTAGAAATTTGGTAGATGGATATAGAAACTCCAAAAACTTTATGATCAGTAATATCCACTATATATTTGCTTATAGTATCAAAACATTGTCAATAACATGAATGCTCAACACATTTGAGTTTCTGAATATGCTGTGTCCATACAAGCAATACATAAGTGTTAAGGCAGTAAAAATAATTAGAATAATAAAGACATGATTACATATAACTTCCAAAATATATTGTTAAAAGAAAAACTTATATAACATGAATAAGTTTTGATTAAGTAATACAAAAACCTCCATGTACACTTTAGTATATTTTATTGGGTTTCCCTTTTTTAATTTAAATTCAATTAATTAACATATAGTATATTATTAGATTCAGAGGTACAGTGGTACATCGTTGCCCCAGTACTCATTCCATCAAGTCCCCCCTTAATGCCCATCACCCAACTACCCCATCCCTCCACCCACCTCCCCTCCAGCAACCCTCAGTTTACTTCCTATGCTTAGGAGTCCCTTATGGTTTGTTTCCCTCTCTAATTTTATCTTGTTTTATTTTTTTCAGCTTTCTTTAACTAACCAGTATCATGCTGTATGTATTGTTCTTTGATGTGCTTGTTGGTGATGTTCTCAGCCTAGCACACTCTTTGTATGCATTATGTGTTCCACAGAATTAGTGTCACTGATTTGATAGGATCTTGCCAAAATCATTCTGTTGTTACAATTATGCCCACTTTTGTGCACAAACCTGAGCACAGGGGCTGGAATTTGAGGGAAAGAGTATCAGTTTGAGCACTTGTGAATCTGTGGTGAAGGTGTGTTGAGTTGGCACTGAGCAGGTGGCAGGACATGCATGCTGACTCAGGCAGGAGGGTGGCTGGACTGTGATTATGGGACACACAGCCCGATGGTATCATGTGTGACAGGGACATGGCTGGTTTTGCTTTTAACTTTTGTTTTTCTAGGAAACTCTCTCTATCCTTCTTTGGTAAATGAAAGCTTTTCTGGATAGAGTATTCTTGGCCATGGATTTTTTTTCCTTTTAGCCTTTGGAATTTATCATGCCCCTTTCTACTGGCCTGCAGAGTTTCTGCTGAAAAACCCACTGATAACTATATGGGGTTTCCTTTGTATGTCATCACTTTCTTTTCTCTTGCTGCTTTTAAAATTTTCTCTTTATCACTACTTTTGGCCATCTTATTTACTTTGTGTCTTTGTGCAGATGTCTTTGGGTTGGTTTTGTTGGGGGCTCTCTGTGCTTCCTGGACCTGGATTTCTCTTTCCTCCCCCAGATTCAGAAAGTTTTTAGCTATTACTTCTTCAGACAAATCTCCTGTCCCCTTTTCTCACTCTTCTCCTTCTGGGATCCCTATCATGTGACTGTTTTGCTTGACAGTGTTGCTGAGTTCCCTGGGTCTATTTTCATTTTGCATATTTTTCCCCCTCTCATCTGCTCAGATTGATTACTTTCCATTAGTCTGTCCTCCGGGTGGCTGACCCGTTCTTCTACTTCCTCTTATTTGCTATGTATTCCGGGTGGTCTTTTTTTTTTTTTTTCCATTTAGTGAGTCCAATAGCTCTAATTGGTTCTTTTTTTTTACGTCTACTATCTCTTCATAGAGGGTCATATGGAAGTTCTGCACTCCTTTCTCAATTCTAGTGAGTATTTTTATAAGCATTACTTTTAATTCTCTATAAGACATATTACTTGTCAACATTTCATTTAGGTCTCTTGTTCTAATTTTGTTCTGCTCTTTCTTTTGGGACATATTCCTCTGTCTCCTTCTTCTGTTTATTGCTGTGTCTGTTTCTCTGTGTTAGGAAAGTCAGCTACGTCTCCCGCACTTGAAAGTAGTGGCTTTATGAAGAAGAGGTCCTGCAGTGCAATGTTCCCTATTCCCCAGAGCCTGGCACTTCAGGGAATCTCCTATCTGTGTTGCTACAGGGGTGTCCTGCTATTGTGGTGGAGCTGTGTTTGCTGTCAGTACAGCCTATGATGGTTCTCTAGCTGTTGTGGGCAGAGTCTGGTGCCTGTGTTGTTAGCGGGCTGGTCAGGGGCTACCCTGGGCTTGAGCTGAGTCAGACCAAACATTTACTAGAGATGAGGTAGCACCAAACTGCAGATACTTTCCCTGTGTTGTCCTCTAAGACGTTTCTAGTGATGGTGGGGCCTAAAGTCAGACCAGCTGCCTGCCCGCAGCCCACTACTGGGGTCACAGTCAGACTGGTGTGTAGTTCTCTCCCCTCTCCCTGGAGGACGACTCACTCTGGGGTGGTGCTGGCCCTCATCTGGGCTGTGTGCACACTGGTAGGGTTGTGGCAGTGCTTTGGTAAGATCTTGCCAAGAGCAATCGGAGGGGGTGGATCTGCTTTGCTGTGACCTCTTGTCTATATCATGCCAGGGAGTGTCTGTTCTGGCAGCTTTCTGGGTTATTTATGCAGATGTGGGTGCTCTCTAAGTGGCCACATGGCAAGAGGTAAGCCCAGGGTGCTCTTACTCTGCCATCTTCCCAGCAGCCTCTCCCTGCATGTACATTTTATATATCACTTTGCTGGTACGGAGAAAAACGCAGAATAATTAAATGAGCTATATAGGTGGGAAAGACAGAATAGTTTTTTTTTTTTAATAGACTATTTTTTGATAATAACAAATTACTAGAGAATGATCAATACTTAATTTTATGAACATTTTATAAAATACATGAATATTGATTCTATATTTTGCAAAAGACGAAAAGGATGGTACCTACCAATGAAAATATTCATTTGCTCTCTTTATAAATCTGGAAAGATTTCTTCTTGGATTCTATTGGTTCTTTATGATGTCTCTAATAAAGGTTTTGGAAATAGAATTATTATAGTTAGCTCCACATGGTGAATTACATCTTTCATCTTTATAAAGCTACCCTCCTGCTGCTTTGAGTTACTTGTATTTTAATATATATTTTTTCCAATATTTGTAAAATAGACAACAGAAGTATTTAATAAAGAATTGGGCCCATATTCCTAGAGCTGATCTGAATTTGAAAGGCTTGAGTGAAGTATTTGAGTGCATTAGAAAGACCATAGTGGGTAATAAGAAATGTTTCACTCTACTGGAGTGCATCATATGTGTTATTTTAATGCTTTTTTAAAGTGGTTTGAACTTTATTTTCTAGTTATTTGTTAGGGAAAATATATATATTCTAATTTTCTCATATTATCTTTTTTTAAGGTTTTATTTATTTATTCGAGAGAGAGAGGAGAGCATGAGCGAGAGAGTGAGAGAGAGCATGAGTAGTGAGGGGGAAGGGCAGAGGGAGAAACAGACTCTCTGGCCCTGATCATGACCTGAGCTGAAGGCAGCTGCTTAACTGACTCAACCACCCAGGCACCCTCCTCATATTATCTTAAAGCAGACAGAATTTAAACCAATATTTTGCCAAGTTAGAAGCACAGATAAATACATTTATGGAGTATAATTTAGTGCAAATTCAAGGTGCAAATAGATTGGAATAATAAACCCACAACTGACCAGTTTATGATCCTGAAGATTTACTTAAGTTCACTGTATCTCAGTTTTCTCATGTTAAAATAGAAATAGTAATAAAACATGCCTAAAAGAGCTATTGTAACAGCATGCATGTATAAGAGCTATTTAATGAGAGAGTATATATTTCCTGCAGAGAAAAGAGTCTGGCATTAATAAACACTCAGTATATGTCAACTATTATTGTGGTCATTATACTATCTAAGAAAGGTTGGTAAGATGATGGCAATTATTTGACTTCATTTCTCTGATGGACAATGTTAACATGTTAAAATAAATAATGGACTTATGTCCACATCCATCTCTCTTCTGGTCTCTCCTTTTATTTTCTTTTTTTCTTTTCTTTTTTTTTTTTTTAGATTTTCTTTATTTATTTGATAGACAGAGATCACAAGTAGGCAGAGAGGCAGGCAAAGAAAGAGGGGGAAGCAGGCTCCCTGATGAGCAGAGACTCCGATGTGGGGCTTGATCCCAGGTCCCTGAGATCATGATCTGAGCCGAAGGCAGAGGCTTAACCCATTGACCCACCCAAGTGCCCCTCTTTCCTTTTCTTTTTATCTTTCTCTTGCTATAAACTATAAAGTTTCTTAGACATTAACCCTGGTATCCAAATATTTAAAAAAATAGCAGCAAATTTCCCTTCTTTGTTATATTTCCATAGCCCAGTACATAATACAGTTAAGACCCAAATATTGATATTGTTAGTCTGTGAACACAGAAAATTTATTTCATCCTGAGAAGAAAGGGGAAAAATAAAACACAACAGAAAAATAAAATATTATTGGTTTCAGCCTGGCCAGTATTTCAGATAGTCAGTATTGTTCTTTCTGGAATCTACAACTTATAAATATAAACAGTTTACAAAAGTTTCTCATCATGAGGTTACTTGTTCATATTATTTCTGGCATCAGAGGGAAATACCCATTTTGGATGTTGTCTTTATGCTTAATAGAATTTGAGACACTTTAAGCTTCTAACAAATGTTAGATTTTTTTTATAGTAATATGAACTAATCAGTGGACCTTACCTAATGCTTGTCTTCCCTTCAGTGTTCTTTACTTGTTCTGTTTTCTCTTAGAGCTGCACGGCACCCTGATCAGCTTAACTGAAAACGGAATCTGACGCTAGCTGATCACCTGGATCCACGTCCACATTCACTACACATGCATTTTAGAAACTTGAGTGGGTTTGTAAACTTTGACAGTGACACTAAGAGAAAAGATTTTCACTGTGCATTTTCCACAATCCCAGGCTCTGGCTCTTCTTTCTTCATTTCTTTATTATATCCTTTCCCAGACATGTTTAGCTGTGTTATAGTGAATATTATTGTTGCTAAGGTTCTTTATTCTGAAGATTTTGGTCCCTCAGAAATAATTCTATGTTCCATCATTTTCTGAACTGGAGAATTATCCTCTGAAGATCACTGGGCTGAGACGTAAGACTTACAAATCTGGGGCAAACAAAGTCCCAGTGAGGAATAGTCTATTTTTAATAGTTAAAACATTTCCCACAAGAAAATCTCTAGACCCACACAAACTCACTGGTGAATTCAACTCAACATATAAACAGGAAAAGATATCAGTTCTCCACAAACTCTTCCAGAAACTTGAGCAGGATGGAATATATCTCAACTCATTGTGTAAGGCCAGGAACACCATGATGCCAAAACTAGACTATGACACTACAAGGAGATAAAAATTATATCACAAAAACTGTAAAAATTCTCAGAAGAATTTTAGCAAATTGAATCTGTAGGTACAAAAAATAACACACAATTACCATGTATGGTTTTTCCAAGTTGATTTAAAATGTGAAAAGTAGATTAACTCACTATATCAAATTAAAAAAAAATTTAAAGTGACCATCTCAATAAATGCAGATAAAGCAGTTAACAAAATTCTACATTTTTTACTGATAGGAATTCCTAAAGTATTAAAAATAGGTGTAGAGGGGCACCTGGGTGGCTCAGTCGATTAAGCATCTGCCTTTGGCTCAGGTCATGATCCCAGGGTCCTGGGATAGAACCCCGAGTTCCCTGCTCAGCGGGGAGCCTGCCTCTCCCACTCTTGCCTTCTGTTCCCCCTGCTTGTGTTCTCTCTCTCTCACTACCAAATAAATCAATCAAATATTAAAAAAAAAAAAAAGAATAGATGGAGACTTCCTAACCCTAATAAAAGTCATTAACAAAAATCTATAATTAAGATCATATCTAAAGGAAAAAGAAATAATCATTTACTTTTGAGATATGGCAGAAAACAAGGTCATCTGTATCTATCACTTCTAATCATCATTGTACTGGAAATTTTAGTCAATACAATATGAAAAAAAAATAAAAGATAGCTGAATTAAAAAGGAAAAATTTTTTTTTCTGATGATCTTCTATACTTTATTTGTAAATAGCATGATCATCTAGCTATTCAGTGGAATCTATGAAACCTGAAACTAATAAGTGAACTGAACATTATTATTAATAAGTGAGTGAAAGAACCCATATTGTTATGCAAAGCCAATTGCATTTAAAGTAATAATAATATATAATCAGAAATTGCATTTAAAATCAATATCATATACAATAGTATTAAAACATATGACATACTTAAGGACAAATCTAACAAAATGTAGAAAAGATCTGTGTACTGGAAATTATAAAATATGGTAAGATATAGAAGACTTAAAAAAATGAAAAATACACCATGTTTATGAGTCAAAATTCTTGATATTGGTAGGAGGACAATTCTGTCCAAATTGATATACGGACATGAAGGAATCTCAATGAAAGTCTCCACAGGTGTTTTGTAGAAATTGAAAAAATAATTTTCAAATCTATATGGAAATCAAAATCCTATAATATTTAAAACAGCTTTGACAAAGAACTAATAGGAACACTACCTTTTTATAAGTTATTATAAAGCAACAGTAATCAAGATGTGTGGTATTGGCACAAATTCAAATAAAACAAGCAACAGAACAAAATACAGTTTGGTGATACAGTTGCATAAGCAATTCAGAGAAGAATGATAGTCTTTTAAAAACCGGTATTAGAATAATTGAATATCGGGTGTCTGGATAGCTCAGTCTGTTAGGCCTCTGCCTTTGGCTTAGGTCATGCATGATCCCAGGATGGTATCCAGCCTCACATCAGGTTCCCTGCTTAGTGGGGAGTGTGCTTATCCCTTCCCCTTCACCCCTCCTCTCCTTGTGTTCTCTCATGCACTCTCTCTCTCAAATACATAAATCAAATCTTTTTTAAAAAAGAATAATTGAATATCAGTACACAAAAAATGTACTTAGACCTATACCTCATACCTCATATAAAAATTAAGTCAAAATGAACCAGAGATCTAAATGTAAATCCTAGAAACTGTAAAAATTCTAGAAAACACAAGAGAAAATCTTTGTTACCATGGATTAGACAATGATTTCTCAGATACGACAATAAAAACATGCTCCATAAAAACAAAATTGAAAAATTGAGACTCATCAAATTCAAAATCTTCTCTTCAAAGACACTGCTAGGAAAAAAGAAAGGACAATCAACACACTTAGAAAAAATATTTGTAAATCATACATACGATAAATAATTTCACCAAAAAGACAAATACATGGTAAATAAGCCCATGAAAAATATTCAAATACACTGGTTATTTAAAAAAAAAGGCAAACAAAATGAGATATCATTATACTTCTGTCAGAATGGCCAAAATTTAAAAGTCCAAGAATCCCAAATCATGGTGAGGATGTAAGGAAATTAGAATTTTCATTCACTGAGACAATCACTTAGGATAATAGGTTGGCAATTTCTTTAACATTAATAATATAACTACCTATCATATGATCCAATCATTCTACTCCTCAGTATATAACTATGAGATATGCAAGTGTATGTCTATATCCTGCATGAATATTCACAGAAGCTTTATTTGTATTAATTCAGATCAAATGTTCATTACAATTTAATGGGTAAACAAACTTGTATAGCCATATATTGGAATATTACCCAATATAAAAACGAATATATGCTGCAAGATAAATGAAGTCTTAAAGTAGCCTTACTGAGTGAAAAAAGCCAAATTCCTCAAAAGAGAATAGATACTGTATAATTCCATCTATATAAAATTTTAGAATGTGCAAAATAATCCAGAGAGATACGAAAGCATATCAGCAGATGCCTGCAGATGAGAAGGGGATAGAAATAGGAAGGAAGGGAAATAATACAAGGGGTATGAGGAAACTTTGGGAGGCAATAAGTATATTCAGTATGTTTTTGTAGTAATGGTATCATGGGTATGTGTCTATGTCAAAACTTATATACTCTAAATATATATGATATATTGTATGTTAATTTTTCTGGAATAATTCTGTTAAAATATTTTAACTTTGGATGTACTAAGTTTGTGTTATTTTATTTTATAATATTTACAGAAATGGAAAGTTTTGGTTGCAGTTCCAGAAGCAGAAATTCTGGTGTTATGTAAAATTCTAAACGAATTCCTCCAACTGACACTGCAAAAAAAATATTGGAGTGAAAAAAAAAAATGGATACAACCTGGGGATTTAATAATGGAAATGATTATTAATAATAAGAAAAATTATTTTAGTATTTACTCTCTCTCAATCCCCTTTTTAAGAACATTTCATATATATTTCTAATACAGAACAATCTTACTCACATTTTTTCTAGGGAAATCTTAGATAATCATTCTGATGGCCAGAAGGACTTTTTTTTTCCATGCCATTATTTTGCTTTTACCTGGAAAGTGTCTGGATCAATAACCTCCCTTTATTTTTTCCAGTCTGGTCCTGGAGAGTCACTTTCTTCCAAAATAAATTTACATATGCTCCGATAGGTAAGTGAGCAAAATAATATAATTTTTGTCTCTGTTCTCTGTCTGGAAAATCATTCATTCATGCCACTTTTTAATATTTTTATAGACTACCGGAAAAAAAGATTGCTTTTGACTGTCACAGCAGATAGGTGTGGTAGTAGATAGGTTCTAATTAGATATCATTACTGTCAATTATCTCAAATATGTATGAGGTTAAGGCAAGGCACATTTAACTCTTTGGAAACAATTCTTGCAAAAATTCAAGAAGCTTAACCATTTACAAATTTCTTTTTTTGTCTATTCAGTCTATGTTGTCTGAATCTCACATCTAGTGTTCCTGGACACAAAGATTATTTTTATTTTGAATACTTACTATGTAGGAAAGTAAATAACACAAAGCATGGGGCTAGTGTGTGCTCATTTAACTCAACTGAATGAAAATGAAATAGAAGTCTCAGCTTGCTATAATAAGTCTTCGTTTTCATCATATCCACTTATCCCTCTGTTTACCCCATTTATTGTCCAATATGAGAACTGTATGGTGGGGCAACCGGGTGGCTCAGTGGGTTAAAGCCTCTGCCTTCAGCTCAGGTCATAATCCCGGGTCTTGGGATGGAGCCTTGCATCAGGTTCTCTGCTTAGCGGGGAGCCTGCTTCCTCCTCTCCCTATCTCTGCCTGACTCTCTGCCTACTTGTGATCTCTGTCAGTCAAATAATAAAAGAATAAATAAATAAATAAAATCTTAAAAAAAAGAACTGTATGGGATATTATTATTAATAAAGTCACATTAAGATAGGAATATAGAATAAATTGTATTTCAATGTATACAATTTAAAATTGTCTTTCAATTGTATTTCTTTTCTTTTTTTTTCTTTTAAGATTTTATTTATTTATTTGACAGAGAGCCATCCCAAGTAGGTAGAGAGGCAGGCAGGGAGAGAGAGAGAGAAGCAGGCTCACCGCTGAGCAGAGAGCCCAATACAGGGCTCGATCCCAGGATCCTGAGACCATGACCTGAACTGAAGGCAGAGGCTTTAACCCACTGAGCCACCCACGCGCCCCTCAGTTGTATTTCATATGCAGTGATTTCCATGACTTTTGTAATTTCTGCTTTAGCATTTTATATTATCTCATATTGCAAACATCATTTATCAAATAAGGAAGTTTTAATTTCCTGATTGAAGAGGTATCTTTTAGATCTTGTTCATACCTTCATATTTAACCAACACATAATTTACCCCAATTTGGGGGGGGTAATTTAATCACTTTATATAAAACATTGCAATATCTTTAGTCTTTGATTTATATTTTATTTCTTTCAAATTTGTTATATAAATGAAGCTTAATTACATTTATATTGATTTATATATTAATTCTCTAGTACAAAATGTCAAATATCCAAACTTAATTCAAACAACTTCATAAGATGTTTCTAATACTTATTTTGTCTACTCTTCCTCATGCTTTCTACATCTTTAATATTCACATTACAGATTATGTGATAATCACATAAGCCCAGAAGTTAGACTTTTTCAAGCTAATTTTCTCTTTTATATAAATTTTTTTTTTTAGCAGTGGTTAAATAATTGAACAATTTTCAGAGGAAAATAGTGTAAAAAATGTGTTTTTTAAATGCTCAGAGCTCAACATTAAAAAGACATAGGCAAATATGCAATATTGAACTTGTCATTTTTTTAAGGCTCAAAGTATTTGTCAATGTCATTTATAAAATCCAGACCATCATTTTAAGTCATATTTATGATGTAACTACTGAACCAATGTCAAAAAAGATGAAAGTCTTTTTGACTTTCATCTGTATGATGTATATTCAATATTATATATGCTGTATATTCAATATTAATTGAACATTACAAAGTAGATAAAGAAAAATCAATAATTAATATTGTCCCAGTCTCAACAAAATTGAAAGCTCTGTTTCTTTTTCTCCTATAATATTGTCAAGGTACTGGGTGCCACTTTAGCGCACATGTATTACATTTTGGCCTGTCTATAACACATATATTTTGACTTTTTAAAACACAAATCTCTAGCTGAAATTTACAAAAGTAAATTGGCTGATATTATTTGTGATTGTTTCCTAATAAAATGGAATCCAAATTTTAATACATTATAAAATTACAATGACTAGAGTAAAAACTTTGATTTCAGACTGTTCAGTTTGTTGGAAATTTTTTCACTGAATTCAAGGCAGGGAACTCTGACATTTTAGATTTCTGAACACATTTAGATCATTGAAGAGAAAGAACCCAAGTCCACAACCAAATTTTAAAATATTTGGTGTCCATTTAATTCTATGTTGAGTTTTAAAATAGTTATTTAAGTGTAAATGCAGAAAATAATATTTTTATTACTTTGGTTAAATATCCAGGCAGGCAGGAGGAAACCAATGAAACTAATTCCTATAAACTTCTTTGTCAAAAATAAATTTATCTGACTAATTCTGAGACAAAATTGAACATTGAGTCTAGGCATCAATTCTCAAGTTTATTATTATAATGAAACTAGCAAAACATCATTTGATACCATTTTTCTAGATTTAAAAAAAAAAGGTTGGGATCTACAACCAGAAAATAATTGTGTTCTTAAGAAAACTGACAAGGTCTGAGAATTGTCATGTTTTTCTAAGAGTTGGTGAATATTTTCATATTTTTTTTTATTAGACTAAAAACAAAAATTAAGTTAGAAAGAACAACTAGGGGTGCCTGGGCGACTCAGTCAGTTGAGCGTCTGCCTTCAGTTCAAGTCACGATCTCCAAGTTTTGGGATTAAACCTCATGTCAAACTGTGCACTCAGCATGGAGTCTGCTTGAGATTCTCCCTCTCCCTCTGTCCCTCCTCCTTTCTCAAATAAATAAGTGAGATCTTTAAAAAAAAAAGTGTAAACAGTAACAACTATGTCACCATGAAGTAGGTTGCAGGAAGCTAGTAGCGATCTGTGGGTATGCTATAGTGTCTTAAAAATAGACACCCTCTCTTATATTTTTAGGTTATATGATAAGAAGTAACTTTTTATAAATTAAACTTACACTAAAGATTTTAACTTACTTGGAATTTATACTGACTGCTTTGTCAAAATATTCATTAATAAAAATGTAACCATTATGAATTTGGCAAAAAAAAATCTTTTGTCAGTACAGCCATGAGAGGTAATATATTAGAATAGCCATGGGAGGTAATACAATTATATCCTTGTCAATAATAATAAAATATCTGAATAACTGTATTAAAATGAGTCTTGATTGTACATGGATGGATTTTTATTTCTAAATTTTAAAAAACATAATTTAAATCTAAGAAGAACTTAAAATTTAAATTCTGTTCCTATCAATGTTAAATTGGATTAATTAAAAATATTTCAAATAACACAAAATTTGAACTCTGTCCAAGTTTTGTCCTAATATAATATACTAATTATATTATTTATTTTACTGGAAATAAAATTCACACTTTCAGAAGCAAACTGAGCTCTTTTGGGTAGATCCAGTTCAATAGAATAGAGTCTTCATACACATCTCTTTCCTAGGTTTCTAACCTTATAAGCCTCCATTCAATTGCTAATCTAATAATTTCAGTTCTCTCTCTGTTGTGCATGCCTGTGAGCACGCACACGCGAACACACACACGCACACACAGAGCACCCCTACCCCATTAGTTTTACATTAACTTTGAGTCAGGAAGATGTCCTCCCAGGCTGGAGCATAGTCCTGAAGGTATTGGTTGGTTCAGGAAGAATTCTTCAATTTAACATGAGTATTAATAGAAGGGGACCTGTAATATCAAGTACATAAAATTCTATAGGGGTTATATATGATCAATAAGACTGAACAGAGATTAATGTACATGTGAAGATTTTTGTCATACATTGGATGAAATTCAGGTACAGGTTTCCTTTAGAAATTACAAAAATAATTAAAAATATATAATATCTAAAAATTCTTATTTTTTAAAAGATTTTTTTAATTTATTAATTTGACAGACAGAGATCACAAGTAGGCAGAGAGGCAGGCAGCGAGGGGGGGCGGAAACAGGCTCCCCGCTGAGCAGAGAGCCCAATGCAGGGCTCGATCCCAGGACCCTGGGATCATGACCTGAGCCGAAGGCAGAGGCTTAACCCACTGAGCAACCCAGGTGCCCCAATATCTAAAAATTCTTAAGGGAGAAATGTTTTAAAATTCTAAGAATATAGAATATAAACTAGAAAAATAAAGAAGAAAAGAGGATTATAAAAGTTTTGCAGAAATAAAGATTTCTTTTTAAGATCTCAAACAATAACAATTTCTGTTCCAAACAGAGTTAATGATAATAAACATCAGCTCAAGTTGAAGTGAGTAAACTAAATGATGTGGAGGCTAAGAAAAACAAGGCTGTACCCACCTCAAGTCTAGCCCTGACATAAGTACAGCCATCTTGACAAAGCAAAAGCTGACACCTTGCACCCCCTCTGCACCCGCTTCCCTCCCCTCGGTAGTATGTGTGAACAAATAGTTAACTTGCAGAAATTACAATCCTGCAAGACAGGAGTCTCCCTCAGTTTACAATTGTCCCAGTGCTAAATCTCACTTATAAGGATGCTTTATAGGAGGAATGTGACACCGGGAAACTCCCAACTGTCTTCATGTTAGTGCCTCAGTAGAGGGAAAAACGGCCTTGGCTTGATAATAACTAGGCCCCCAATATCCTGACAGTCTTCTTTACCCTGATAGCCCTTCTGAACACCCACTTTGTCCTCACGCACCGCTGAATCCACCCCTACTCTGCCTTTAAAAACCTTGACTATAATCTGGTTCGGGGTCCAAGTCCCTACTCCGCTGTGTCGGGTATACTTGAGCCCAAGCTTAAGCTTGTCAAATAAACCCTCGTGTGATTACATCAGTGTTGGCTCCTTGGTGGTCGGGCACAACAAATGAGAAATAAGTAAAAAAATAATTAGGTTGTTTAGAGAGATATATCACAGATGTGAATGATAGTTAAATATATCCCATATATTCAAATTCCCAATATATCCATAATTAGGATCCCTGAGGAAAAGAAACAAATAAAGCAGTTACAGAAATATTTAAGAATTCAAGAAATTTTTACAAAAATAACAGAAGACACCATTCTATAGCATATATTACATACTCTTCCAAGTGAGATAAGCTGTATACCAACCAAAACTGTGCCAGGTTTGTAAAATAAAGAATAAATCTCCTGAGAAAGTAGGAAATAAAAGTAATTTCCTTACCAAAAAAAAAAAAAAAAAAAAAAAAAAAAAAAAAAACTGACTGGCTTCACATATTACCTCTGCAATTTAGAGCTAGAAGAAAATGAACAGTGGCTATAAAGGGTTTGGGAAAGAGACAGTGACCAAAGAATCTTAAACTGAGTAAAACCATCATTTACATATAAAAAAGCAGAAGAGAAACATTCTCAAACATGATAAAACTTTTAGAGAATATTGTTCTCCATCTTGAGAAAACTGCTGGATAACTGGTTCCAGTCAACTGAGAAATAAAACAAGAAGCTTTGGAATGATGCCAGGAAGATGGCAATACTGGAATTTCTAGTGCCTTTCCCCTCCCAGAAACATCAATTTGAACAACTTGTCCATGCACAAAAATACCTTCATAAGAGAGGACTCCAGGCGAGGAGTTACAGCACATGAGTGAAGCATAGAAAGAAGAAAGCTGCATTGAGGAATGAAGAAAATATAGATTAAGATATCTATCACTCCTTCCCCAAACCCCAGGCTACTCAGCATGGAGAGAAATATCCACCCCACCTGAAGCTGCCTACTTCGAGGCAGACCTCAGCACCAGCAAGCTCTAGCACCAGGCAGACCAGGCTCCTAGTGAGCTCCTGTAAACCCAGGATCACAGCCTAAGCCAGAAATGGCCAGCTCCCAAGTCACTGGGCTTCTGAGTACTCCTGTGAACCCAGGTTCCTGGCCTGGTCTAATACCAGGCTGGTCCCCACAACCTACTCTCCAAACTAGAGAAATTAAATAATACACTCTTTAAAAATCAGTCAAAGAAGAAATAAAAAGGGGAACAAAAAAGATCTTTAAGAAAATGAAAGTGAGGGGCACCTGGGTGGCTCAGTGGGTTAAGCCTCTGCCTTCTGCTCAGGTCATGATCCCAGGGTACTGGGATCAAGCCCTGAATTGGGCTCTCTGCTCAGCAGGGAGTCTGCTTCCCCTCCTCTCTCTGCCTGCCTCTCTGCCTATTTGTGATCTCTCTTCCTCTGTCAAATAAATAAAATCTAAAAAAAAAAAAAAGAAAAAAGAAAATGAAAATGAAATTTCAACATACAAAAATTGTAGAGTACAGAAAAAGCAGTTCTTTTTTTTCCCTTAAAGTTTTATTTATTTATTTGACACAGATTGAGAGAGATCACAAGTAGGCAGGCAGAGAGAGAGGAAGAAGCAGGCTCAGAGAGCCTAATGTGAGGCTTGATCCCACGATCCTGAGATCATGACCTGAGCAGAAGGCAGAGGTTTAACCCACTGAGCCACCAAGGCACTCAAGAAAAAGTAGTTCTAAGAGAGAGAGTTGTAATGACAAATGCTTATAAAGAAAAAAAAAAAAAAAAAAAAAAATCATGGGCACCTGGGTGACTCAGTCAGTAAAGCATAAGCATCTGCCTTGGGCCCAGTCAGGATCCCAGTGTTCTGGGATCAAGCCCCACATCTAGCTCCTTGCTCAGCAGAGAACCTGCATCTCCCTCTTCCTGCCCCTCCTTCTGCTTTGCGCCCGCTCGCGCTCTCTCTCTCTCTCTCTCCCTTTCTGACAAGTGAATAAATAAAATCTTTTTTAAAAAATCACGAATAAGCAACCTAAATTTACAACTGAAAGAACTGGAAAAAGAATAAACTAAGCCTGAAGTTAGCAGAAGGAAGGACATAATAAAGATTAAAGTAGAAATAAATGAATGATAGAACAGAAAAATACAGAAAAGATCAATAAAATTAAGAGCTGTTTTTTTGAAGTGATAAAGAAAGCCTTTAGTTTCCTTTTAGTTAGGTTAACTAACAAGGCAGATAACATTCAAATAAAATTTAAAATGAAATTAAAGACACTGCAACTGACACTACAGAAATACAAAAGATAAAAAGGGAATGCCATGAACAATTATACACCAACAAATTGGGAAGCCTAGAATAAGTGGATAAATTTCTAGAAACATACAGTCATGATGAAATAGAAAAACTGACCACACCAAATACAAGGAAGGAGATTGAATCAGCTTCCTTACTGATTCAATATCAACACATAAAAGTCCAGGACCAGGTGGCTTCACTGGTGAATTCCACTCAACATTTAAAGTCAAATTAATGCTAATCCTTCTTAAACTCTTCAAAAAACCTGAAGAGGAGGGAACACTCTCAAACCCATTTTATGAGGCAAGCTTATCTTGATACTAAAGCCAGGAAAGGACACTAAAAGAAAAGAAAGCTATAGGCCAATATCCCTGGTGAATACAGATGCAAAAATTCTCAACATAGTAGCAAATTGAATATTTGCAAATTGAATTTGTTAGCACATTAAACGGATCATGCACCATCATCAAGTGGAAGTTACTCCTTGGATGAAAGGGTGGTTTGACATACACAATCGGTGAGATACACCACATTAATAAAATGAAAGATAAAAATCATACAATCGTCTAAGTAAATTCATAATGACAATGCAAATCTTCCACGGGCTTGGCAAGCTGACTAGGAAGGGGCACCAGAGGACACCAAAAATAATCTAAATGTTCTATGTCCTGATTTTGATGGTGGTTACATGGCTGTATCAATTAGATAAAATTCATTAAAATCAGCATGTAAAGATGTGCATTTTAGTGTGGATAAATTGTAAATTAATATAGTTGATTTTATCATATTAATGTATAAGAATTTCCAGCAAATTTCAATAAAATAAAAATTGTGACACAATAGATATTTTTTTCTGCCTACATTATTAAGACATTGTAAAGCTAGAGTAATTAAATTTTTTTGTTACTATGCACATTTGTAGCTAGGTGGGAAAGTGGGAAAAAAAGAATAAAAAGCTTAGAAATATATCTAACTACATAATGGAAATAGAGCATTAAAGTAGAATTTTAAAACGCTAGGGGAATAATTATAAAATAATATTGCTGGAACAAATGGTTGACAACTTATTGAATATATAGAATGATTGTTAATCCTGCATCATCAAAAATTCTAGTTTCATCAAAGGTTTCCTAATAAAAATAAAATCACCAAATTATTAGAGAAAACATCAACACGTGGATGGCTGTATTTAGCAAAAGACAAAACTATAAACTCCAAACAAAATATTGGTATATACAGATATAAAAAGTAAAATTATTTGCATAGCAATAATATTACTGGAAAAAAGCCAATTTCAAAAACATATACTAGAAAAATATTCAATGTATACAACAGATGACTAATGTTCTGATTTTAAAAAGCAGTTATTCCAAATGATTAGAAAAATTCAACTCAAAAGAATGATGGACAAAACATATTTCATAAAAAGTAAAATATATATGGCTATTAAATATAAGGAAATGAGTATTTCTATATACATTTCATGTGCAATGGGAATAAATCATGAAAAATAAGTGAAAATTAAATAAGCTAAAAAGATCTGGATCTATCTATCTATATTGATTTGTTCATGCAAAGAAAGGCATTGATTTGACCAATCCAAAAAAGTTTCAGGGAGACATAAAAAGACTACATAATGATTATGATTAAATTATTTGCTAAAATGGTATTCTCATTGATACCTATACTGCCTCCTAATAAATAGTGCTATTAAATTACCTCACCTTTTAGGGGCGCCTGGGTGGCTCTGTGGGTTAAGCCTCTGCTTTCGGCTGGCTCAGGTCATAATCTCAGGGTCCTGGGATAAAGCCCCACATCCAACTCTCTGCTTAGCAGGGAGACTGCTTCCCCCTCTCTCTCTGCCTACCTCTCTGCCTACTTGTGGTCTCTCTCTGTCAAATAAATAAATTTTAAAAAATCTAAATTAACTCACCTTTTAAAACATGCTTTTCAAATCAAAATTCTTTAGAATTTACTAATTTTATGTGTATTTATGTTTTCTTTTTTAAATTTTTTTAAATTTTATTTTTTCAGTGTTCCAAGATTCATTGTTTATGCACTACACCCAGTTCTCCATACTATATGTGCCCTCCTTAATACCCACCACCAGGCTCACCCATCCCCCCAACCCCCTCCCCTCTAAAACCCTCAGTTTGTTTCTCAGAGTCCAGAGTCTCTCATGGCTCATCTCCCCCTTCGATTTTCCCCTCTCCACTTTTCCTTTCCTTCTCCTAATGTCCTCCATGTTATTCCTTATGTTCCACAACTAAGGAAAACCATATGATAATTGATTTTCTCTGCTTGACTTATTTCACTCAACATAATCCCCTGCAGTTCCGTCCATGTTGGGTAGTCATCCTTTCTGATGGCTGTGTGATATTCCATTATATATTGTTTTCTTTCACTGACAGAATATTAACTACTTAAGGGCAAATATCTTTCTTTTGTTCCCTGATGCATTCCAAGTACCTAGGAATCTGCCTCACCTATGATGAACGAAGTAAGTTTTAAAATTTTGTTGAATGAATGAGTGAATGAATATGGAAAGGTAGGAAGAAAAATTTATCACAATAATATATTTTGTATCAATTGATTTTAATGTGTAAGGTAATTATTAACTCAAAATAAATATTAAGAAAATTTTAGAAAAAAAACTTTCAAATGATGTATTTATGGACAAAAAGAACAAAAAAATAGAAATAAAGAAATACTTATAGGGGTATTACCAATTATCAAAATTCTTAGTGTGTACACACGTATTGCTATGATTCTGTTTTTCACAAACTTATGCGATCAGAGGGCTGCACTGACATTGGACTGACAAATCAAGATGTGGGAAGCTGGTATGAACTAACTGCACTTGGTTGATGAGCATGTTGAACCTGTGAAGTTCACATGAATAGGTCCCATGGCAAAAGTAAAGGTTGATTTAGTGATTTAAAACTAATTCCTGTGCTTGGGCTTGAAACTAAATTTAATTGCCATCTACCAGCTTTGAAAATGTGCAAGACCCATGAGATTTCAACAAATTATAACCATAAAAAATGAACACATAGAAATTGACTTGATAAGGACTTATGATGGGTTTCTGATTTAGTTCAATTGTGGACCTTGTCATGATTCAGTAGTGAGATATATATGCTTAGACATAAGGTGCCAACTAAAATTATATTTGAAATGTGAAACAAAAGAAAATATTAATTGGCTACGGAGCTCCATTTTATTATACTGACAATTATATGTCATTCTATCCTTTTTTCTTTCTTTTTCACTCCATAAAAATGCATCATGAATACATTTACATGTGATAAAGGAAAGGATAATGTGAATTGCAATAATGTAGCCAGCTGAATTGTGCTCCTATCAAAAGTGAAAAATAACATCTTTAATCCCACAATGAGTCCACTTAATGAGAAAGATGGCAGGTAGACATTTCTTGTTTAAAGCCCTAAAGATTTTACCAGTGTGACATTTTGGAATATCTACTAACTACTCAACTTACAAAATAATTGAGAATGAGGAATCTGTCAAAATGGGGGTTTCTAGAGATTTAAAATAAAAAGAAAGGTATGGGTTTTTTAATATGCTATTTCATGTTATCTGCTATGCCAACTAATCGAAGATATTATTATCCTTTCATTTGCATAGTCTCAAAGACTGTTTAATATTTCAGAGTCAATTTGATAGGTTGATAATAGTCTGTGGCATGTTTGGGTCCCGTATGGGTATCATATCATAACAGGACACTAGTGAAGTGGTCTTTTTTAGATCCTGACATGTCATTTGGGGAGGTGACACTCTCATCCATCTGTCATAATGGCATAATGCCCAATCCCTGGTCAGTTGAAGTATTTCTCTGAAGTTTAAATAATGACTTTTCTTGCTTTCCAATTTTTAACATGATTTCAGTGCTCACAAATTTGACAACTACCCACTCCAAAAATTCAAATATTCTGAAAATAAGTACGTGTAGGGAACATTGTGTCAATGAGTACATGTTCTTTAAATATCATAAAATGGCCAGTGGATGTGAGTTCAACAGTGAATATTCTATAGTCTCTTTCTGTTGTTATTGTTGAGATTACTCAAAACAGCAGCAGAAATGGCAATGTGAGGGTGGGATCTTACTACCTATGCCCTTTCCCCTAGGTCGATGAAATGGAACAAGCAATTCAGGAGATATTACTTGGCAGTCTTTTAACATATCTCCATAAACAATAAGAAGCAGCTAAAACATGTAAGCAAAGCTGTTCTTATAGTGTTCAAAGAAGCCACTTATTTTGAAATTATGGGGAAAAAAGTCACTTTACATATCTGTATTCATTGTTAGGTGGGTAATTTTGGTGAGGAAAATTTCAGTGAGGAGAAACAAAAGCAAAATATTTTGTTAAATCCCTGAGTATTTAAAAATATGCTAAAATTTTAGTTTTCTATGTGAGTTGGTATGTCCTGTACGACATTCATAGTCATTCTCCCAATCAATTAACATACAGTTTTTTTATATAAACTGTGTCTTTTTAAAAAGATTTTATTTAGTTATTTGACAGAGAGAGAGAGACAGAGAGAGACAGCGAGAGAGGGAATACAAGCAGGGGCAATGCAAGACAGAGAAGCAGGCCTTCTGCCAAGCAGGGAGCCTGGCGCTGGGCTCCATCCCAGGAACCTGGGACCATGAAATGAGGCAAAGGCAGATGCTTAACGACTGAGCCACCCAGAGACCCCTAAACTGTATATTTTTAATGCAGCATGAATTATTTCAATATTTTGGAGACCATTATTTACTACAAGGCAATGCATTATTATTTTATTGATAGTATTGTTAAGGAGTACTGTTACTCCTTGAATGGGCTTAGTGTTATTCTACTCAGTGCTGCCCAACAGTGCCAAAGGAACTTGGAATCACACCCCCATGGCCAGTGGCACCAGAGAAGAACAAGAGAAAAGACAGACCCTCTGTGTTGAAATGGATGACCTTGTTCTGCTATTCATCAGGAAGTGGTGGGTGATCATCATTAATTTTAGTTAATATGTTTTTACTTCTACCTTAAGTCTCTTCGTGACACGTCTTGAGATTATATGAATTATTATATCAGCAGGTATGAGGTACTGAAGCATGCAATTTCATGCAGGGAGAAATCAAGCAGTTGAACGATTAAAATTAATGCAAATAGACTGTTTCTATTTAGGAAAGAAAAGGGGGGTAATGTTGAGGAAGAATTATACATAGTATAACAGAAATGTCTATAAGTTACACTTAAAATTATGTAGTGTTTTAATTGAAAGTGGTTATATTATTTTGTAATATTAATTTTCTTTTTATGTATGTTAATTCATTAAAAATTAGCTATAAAAAGATCAGTCCAAATGTCTAAATTTGCTTTTATCTCCATTTTCTATAAATATAAGATTTGTTTTCAACCTGTATTTCAGCAGGCCAATAGGAACTTTTGAAATTTATTTCTTTATACTTATGATTCTGTACTTTAAATAACGTAACCCACACCAACCAGAGAGAAATAGATTAAGTGTTCCTTGAAGCATTACTCATCTCCTCTTGAAGCAGGTCCTGAAGGAGGATGGCTGCTACAATGTGATCTAACACAGTGATAAAGGGCTTCTCTGTACCTAACTTAAATCATTACTAAAGCTTTAGTTTCTGTATTGGGAATGGGGTAGAAGTTCTGTATTTAGCATAAAACATATTAAATCATCTTTTATATCACAGAATCTTCTCACAGAACATAGTAATCTTTTGTAGAGTGTCACATAGTCTAACGTTCTTTGACTCTTCCACTATATTTCCCAATTTCCTCTTTACTTAATAACATATAACATGAAATTGTCCAAATTGTGTATTTGCAGTGTAAGCTTTGGTTAGGTGGATCTCATGCTTTATGTGGGTTCTAGTTTAGCTATGTGTCCCTCCAGCAATCTACTGCCTTTCTCACTCAGTATTTTCATATTAAAAGAAGGTAATAGCCTCTGTCCGTTTCTTAAAATATATAAAGTAAATCACTTTATAAATTTCTTAGCACATCTTAAGTTTAGAGAATCATGATAAAGATTCTATAATGTAGACATAAGATTTCCAGATTATTCTCACAAACATATGATTGACTTTTATCAACATCTGATTATAGAAACTAAAATCACTAAATCTTTTTCAAATGCTTATTTTTCACATTTGTAATCATTTTGATTGTGGTTTAGAGAATCCTTACTAGATAAATGAATCAGCTAGTATTATAGAGAGTTTCAAAATATATGACATCCAGATTGACTCTGACACTGAAACAGTGCAAGGAGAATGGCTTATCATAATGAGTGCAGAGTACACAACCTTTTCCTAGCATGAAAAGTAGCTGATGTTATTGCTTACTGCTAGCTTTCCACTGCAAAATAATTATCTGGAGCAGATAAGATCACAAACTGTTTAATATCACAAGCCTGCCCCTGCTGCTAATATGATCTTATCACTCCCTGACTGATCACTTTCTAGGGATGAGTATCAGCTTGTGCTCCCCCCACCTTTTTTTTTTTTTAACTGATCCTAGGTGAAAAGCAAATACTATAAACACTATAATAGTAAAATGAGCTTTTACATTTTCTTTTTTCTTTGTTAAATATTTTGCTCACAGAGCTTGTGTTTACCTCGTGGGACTGTTGCCAAAGGCAGAGGTTCAATTCCATGTGCTGAAATATATCATCATATTTTGGCATAATTGCATTTCTAATGGGCTCTCAGAGAAAGGAATGCATAAGTGCCAATTACAGCATGGTACAAATAAAGCATTATTATGTGCTCTGGAACAATCTGCATAATGGCAATATAGTCATACTCTATTATATTCAGTTACTTCTATTTCCTCTATTTGAATCTCTCTGTCAACAAATGATTTTTTAAAGAATGCCCCAAATATGATTTGAATGCTATAAAGACCATTTCTTTGTAAATGGTGTATGTAAAATAATTATATAAAATTATATATATGTATATTATATATGTATGTGTTTATGTGTATATATATAGAGAGATGAGAGATGATGAGAGATAATTATATAAATATAATATACAGATATAGATATTTTTCTCACACACAGGTGCAGATATAGATATATATTTCAAATATCTCTTTGAGTATAGTATTTTGATGATCTAAGCTGCTGTATTACAAATCAGAAGATAACTAAACATAAAAAGTTCCAGCCTAGTTGATAGGGGACATATGAAAAAGTGATAACAACTAAACACCTGGTAAGTAAAACCTTAACATAATAACTGAAAAAGAAATTTAAGAATTGAAAATGAGCACATTGTTCCTAATGTTTGAAGTAAAATCTAATTTATTGTTGAAATATATATCATGCTAAAAGTGAAAAAAAAATAATACTTATTTTCTTCAAGTCAAAATGCTTGAAAGGAGCATAATCTATTGAAAGTGATATGGTGAATCAAGGGAATGCTCATTCTAATGTCAAGCCTTAGACACCTGCAGAACATTTTCTGATCTTGATCTACCTGACAAGACAGAAAGAGTATTCTTTGCTTTGGATTTTGCCAAGTTGGAACCTATTTGAGAATAAGGTAGCACAATACAGGAAAAGACCTTATTGGTTTGGGCATCCAGTTTAAAGTGAGACAAAACATAGTATGTTTGCACCAAATGACCTTCATTCTTAGACTGTTGCCCTTGGGCAACAAATTTAAATCTGTTGGTGGGGAATAGATTGTTTTTTCAGAATAACAGGTTATTGATTTGGGGAGAAGGTTACTTAATAAAACTTTATTTCAAAATTTATACACTTTTACAACCACAGATTTATATTGAAAAGTGTTTAATAATTATAAGCACTGAACATGTAAACAATATTAAATATAAAAACTAACAAGGAAGAATAAAGACCTGTTTCATTAAGAAAGGTCAAATGGTGTATTGTGAGGAAAACATATGTAGTAAATATTGTAAAAAATGCCAGAGAAAATATTTAGAAGAAAATGGGATGGCAGTGTGGAGGAGAGGAAGGGATTGGAAATGAGAAAATCACCTTATACTAGGAGTGTATAGTGAAGACTTCCCTTGAATTAAGAAATTTTGGATTCTTTAATTGAAATTTTCTAGTAGAACAAGAAGAAAGTAATTGTTCAGTGGCTTAAAAGGCCAATCATCCTACAGCTGGATTAACAAACTTTAGAGGTCATCAAAAGCTCCAAATGTTAAACTCAAAATGAATTAAAGACTTGATTTTAAGACCTGAGCCATAAGACTTACACAAGAAAACACAGAAGATGAGTTCTTGACATTAATCTTGGAGATAATATTTTTGGATTTGACAACAAAAGCAAAAACAACAAAAACAAATATAAACAACTGGGACTACATCAAACTAAAAAAAAAAAAAAAAACTTTAGGACAGAAAAAGAAACCATCAACAAAATGAAAAGGCAACCACCTAAATGGAAGAAGATATTTGCAAATCATCTATCTGATAAGTGGTTAATATCCAAAATACATAAAGTACTCACACAACTCAGTAACAACAATCTGATTTTAAAATGATTGGAGGATCTATATAGATATTTTCCAAAGATGTACAAATGGTCAATGGGTGAAGGACAGCTGCTCGATATCACTAATCATCAGGGAAATGCAAATAAAAACCACAAAGAGATACTACTTCAAATCTGTTTGAATGGCTATTATTTAAAAAAGGAGAAATAGCACATGTTGGAGAGGATGTGGAGAAAAGGAAATCTTTAAGCACTCTTTTTGGGAATGTACTTTGGGGCAGCCACTAGAGAAAGTACGATGTAAGTTCCTCAAAAAAGTAAAAATAGATCTATTTTATGTGTGATTCAGCAATTCCACTTCTGAGTATTTATCTAAAAAAAATAAAAACACTAACTCAAAAATATATATGTACTCCTATGTTCATTGCAGCATTACTGACAATAACCAAGATATGGAGCAACCCAAGAGTCCATCCATAGATGAATGGATAAAGAAAAGTGATACACACACACACACACACACTGGAATATTAGTCATGAAAAAGTATGAGATTTTATCATTTGCAATAACATGGATGCACCTAGAAGGTATAATACTTATTGAAATGAATCAAAAAAGACAAATGTCATATGATTTCACCAAAATGCGGAGTTTAAGAAACAAAACAAATGAGGAAATGAATGGCGGAAAAAAAAAAGATGAAAAACCAAACTCTTAAAGATAGAGAAGAAACCAGTAGTTGCCAGATAGGAGGAAGGTAGCAAGATGGGTGAAAAAGATAAAGGAGATTGAGAGTACACTTATTCTAGCATTAATGTATTGAATTGTTAAATCATTGTACACCTAAAACTAACAACACTATAAAAAAAGGAAATCTCGAAATTTGTGAGGACATACATGGTTCTAGAAGGCATTATTCTAAGTGAAGTAAGTCAGAGAAAGATATAGTCTCACTTACATGTGGTATCGAAAAGCAACAATAACTGAATTCATAGATACAGAGAGCCAGAGATACAGAACTCTGGTTGCTAGAGTGGGAGGGTAAGCGTTGAGGAAAATATGTGAAGGTGGTCAAAGGTATAAACTTCTAGTTATAAAGTAACTGAATCCTAAGGATGTAATGTATGCAGTGTGATGACTGTAGTTAATGGCACTGTATCATATATTTCAAAGTTGCTAAAAGTTCTCATCATAAGAAAAAAATTTCAACTATGTATGATGATGGATGTTAACTAAATTTACTGTAGTGATCATTTGAGGATATGTGCATATATCAAATCATTACATTGTATATCTGAAACCTATATTGTTATGTCAATTACTCCTCAATAAAAATGCTGCAAGTTAAATTTAGTGTTCAAGATCACCGAATACCTTTGCTTAGTCCACTAGATTTTATGTGGTTTCATTGCATTGTACTTAATTAATCAGATTTTATAATTTCATGTATATAAATGCTATTTGTGTACTCATGTAATAATCTCACGTTAGAAATTTCAAGCAAATATACTGTCAGTGGAGAGTCTTCATAATTGTATACATAATTTTATATTCAAGTAGAAACTGTATGTAAAACAACATTTTAATTTAACATCAAATTCAATCAAATGTTGTTGGTATAAAGTAAAGAATAATTGAAAAAAAAAAAGCAAAACAAAAACCTACTCCTTTTCCCCCACACAGGTGAATGTTTCTTCTAGCTTTAACTATTTCTTATAAACTTAAATGCCTTTAATTTCTGATACTAAGAAGCAGAGAGTATCATACCATTTTATGTATTTCCTTTTTTTTTTTTTTAAGATTTTATTTATTTATTTGACAGCACAAGTAGGCAGAGAGTCAGGCAGAGAGAGAGGGAGAAGCAGGCTCCCCACTGAGCAGAGAGCCCGATGCAGGGCTGGATCCCAGGACCTGGGATCATGACCTGAGCCAAAGGCAGAGGCTTTAACCCACTGAGCCACCCAGGCGCCCCTATGTTTTTTTTTTTTTTTTTTTGATACTAATAATGAATTGTAAAATACCATTAGCATGAAAGTACTGTGGGTTTTCTGTGAATGCTATTATGTCAAAGTGTTATTTGTGCACTTTCCCAAAAGCAGATAATCCATTTTGCTAGTTCTTTAACCATATTGTGAAAGCATAACTGTATTCTGTGCATTCTTGGTTGACATTAAAATGATCTGTTAGTTGTGCCTAGCAGAATGTCATCCTTTCTGCATTATATACTTAGATTAACTCACCCAACAACTTCAGATCAACAGTGTGTTCCTTCCTACCCATCTGTTTAAGAGAGTGAAAACTAAGAGGTGGGTTTACTGATTTGTTAAAAACTCTTCTCCACATGTCTTAAACTATGAATAAAAAAGACGTATTGCACAAATGACTATGTTACTTTTAAAGGCGTATTTGAAACTCTTAGGTCCTAAAAATACAACCAAATTATAGTATCAGAATATGTAATCAGGAATTATGACCATCCACATGTCAAATATATTTGATGACGATCTGTTTACTTGTCTCCAGTTTCTCAATACTTAAATTCATATATATAAACATCTAATTTTCAAATAATTTATTTGTCAAATATTTGCGTGGATTTCTTATTTCATTAGCATCTATTAGCTTGGACCTGAATTTACTCTCAAGACCTCTATACCACAGCCTTCTTCCTGTTCAAACTGTTCTCTTTAGTTGGCTCCATTCATGCTTTTATACTTTTTGCAAGCCATATTCATCCACAACTTTTTATGTGTTTCCTTATGGCTGACATTGCTCTTTTATTCCTTCCCTTTGTTCATAATATTTTTATTTCTAAGTGCCCAGTCTAAATATTCTATTAGGTTTTTCTGCTTCCTTCACTTAAAGATTATTTCTCCTGTCTCTTAAAGTTGTCTAGGTCAAGAGCTAGTCTTTGTTAGTAAATTGATAACATGTCAATAGCAGTACTTTCCGCTTCCTTCCAAGAATTTAATATTGGAAGATTATTGCTATTTAAAAAATTCTATAATTTAAAAAAAGATACCAAAAGGAAAAAAAAAAAAACATAAGAAACAGATGACAACTAGGACAAGCACGTTAAGTATTATGAATTTAAAGAGTTTTTACCAACATGAAAATAATAACATCTAACATGTAAATATTAAAGAATATGCACTAGTAATTTATACAATTAGAATTTTTAAGTAAGTATATTTATACTTTCCATCATGAAATACAAATTAATATTTAAAAATAAATGACAGGGCCACCTGAGTGGCTCAGTGGGTTAAAGCCTCTGCTTTCAGCTCAGGTCATGATCCCAGGGTCCTGGGATCGAGCCCTGCATCGGGCTCTCTGCTCAGTGGGGAGCTTGCTTCTCCCTCTCTCTCTGCCTGCCTCTCTGCCTACTTGGGATCTCTGTCTGTCAGATAAATAAATAAAATCTTTTAAAAATAAATGACATATTAGCTTTTCAACAAGAAATTCTTATATTTTTCTGGTTATGAGGAGTGGTGAGAATAAATGGATATTGTGATATATTGCTGGTGTAAATAGAAATTGGAAAGCAATCTACCACTGAAGTAAAAGCTTTTAAAAATTCATATGTCTGTGGTGATAATGCCACACATGTGCCTTTTTCCTAGAGAAATAATGAAAATAATTTGAAAGTTTATACATATGAAAATTCACCATAGCATTATTTATAATACTAAAAATTCAAAGAGTCTACAGCCATAGGTAGATGGTTAAAATGAATTCAGGAATATTTACTTGTAGAGATATTGGGCAGTAAATAAATTCATCCTGAAATGATGATAAATGTAACCAGATAATCCAACTTTACTGATGCAGTTATCAGCAAATTCTTCTCAATCATTTCATGTAATTACACATATATTTAGCATTTTCTATTATTTATTATTATTTCTGCTATTTCAGAATACATTCACTGATAATGATTTTTCTATTTCTTTCGATCTAGATTTGGGATCCAAGATGTCCTTTATCACAACTTCCCACTGTCTATGAATGGTTTCTGTTTTATGTGTCTTAATTATTGATTGATTCTGTATCTTTCTGTTCACTCCTTCTTTTATTATCCTAGTTCAGATCTGCATTATCTTTCCTCTAAGTCCCTTTTTTAACTTCTTGTTATTGTATCTATCTCCAGACTTGTTCAATTAAAATTCACACTTCAATTTCCTGCCTAGGGGATCTATGCATAATGTAAATCAGATTGTATCAATTTTCTTAAAATTTAGTTTTAGGATAAAATCTAAGTTCCTTGACCTTCCATGACAAGTCTCACCTCCTATCTCCCCATGTCTCTGTTTAAGCTTCCTTAATACACACTGCCCACAGTTCCTCCATACTTTGATGTAGTGTTACCTTTGCTTATATTCTGCCTCCTGTATGGAAAATATTCTTTCCAGTTCCTTCCCAGCTAACTCTCCCTGTTCACCCCTGATGATGCAAAATGTGAAGTTAAATACAATGGAAAATAGTACTAACTGTAAGTATAAAGGATCTTACTAAAATTTTTTCTCTGTTTCATTCCAAAACACATTTTCTTTTTTTTCAATCTTGTATTTTTAAATTAAACCTATAAATAACTATTTAGAAATGTCAACCTGATCTCATCTAAATTTGTTTTTGCCATAATTTTTTTGCTAACTTGATCAGCAATTATATATCAAAAAATAATAACTAAGGGTCACTACTCCTTCTGAGTGGTCAATCTTCTGTCAACTGACACACTCTGATTCAAAGTTAAATGTCATATATCCGAGCCTATGATTTTTAAAAAACTTACTGACCCTAAGATTTCACCTTTGAGATCTTTAAGGAAAAAGGACACAAAAGATCTATTCATTAAAACATTGAAAGAATGAAATCCATCCAAAATATTGTGTTAAATTATTACCTAACAATAAATAGTTAATATAAGACTGTTGTCATATATCTTAAAAAATTAAAATCTCAGTCTTGAAAAGATATATATACCCCACCCCCATTTTCATTGCAGCATTATTAAAAATAGTCAAGGCATGAAAACAACCTAAGTGTTAATTGGAGGATAAATGGATTAAAAGATATGATATGCATATATAATAGATTATTGGTCAGCTATTAAAAAAAGAACAAAATCTTACTATTTATGGGAATGTGGATGGGCATTGAGGCCATTACGCTAGGTGAACTATATCAGACACAGAAAGATAAATACTGTATGGTCTCACTTATATGTGGAATTTAAAAGCACTGAGCTCATGAAAGCAGGTAACCTATTGATGATTGGTAGACTTTAGGGGAGGTGATGAAGGAAATGGGAAAATGTGTTCAAAAGATACAAACTTCTAGCTATAAGAGAATTAAGTTCTGGAGATATAATATACAGAATGGTGACTATAGTTAACAGTGCTGCATCAAATAACTGAAAGCTGATAAGATCTTAAAAGTTTTCTTCACAAGAAAAAATAATGTAATTATCAGAGGTCATGAATGTTAACTAAATTTACTGCAGTAATTACTTCACAGTATATACACATATTGAAATCATTATGTCATACATCTAAAACCAATGCTGTATATGTCAATTGTATCTCAGCAAACCTGTAAAAGGAAAAAAGAAAGGACCATTGCCTAGTATTTTAAAACTATAAATGCAGGGGTAAACCTGGGTGGCTCAGTGGGTTAAGCCTCTGCCTTCAGCTCAGGTAGTGATCCTGGGGTCCTGTGATGTAGCTCTGCATCAGGCTGTCTGCTCAGCGGGGACCTGCCCACCTACTTGTGATCTCTCTGCCCACCTACTTGTGATCTCTCTGCCCACCTACTTGTGATCTCTCTCTGCCCACCTACTTGTGATCTCTCTGTCAAATAAATAAATAAAATCTTAAAAAAAAAAAAACTATAAATGCAAATTTTGAGAATTTAGGGCTAAAAAAGATATGTTGGGTATTACTGTCTTCTGACACTTGTATTATGGCAGATCCTAAAATTAAAACAGGGTTAAAATAACTAGCATTTTAAAAAATATAAAAACTAATATTCAAAATTAAAAATTATTTTCAATCTTTTGCATTATATATCACCTATATCAGAGTTCAGCAGACTGTGACCCAAAGGTCACCTTTTTTATTTTTATTTTTTTTTTTACAAATAAAATTTTCTAAGAGGACAGCCAGACCCATTCTTTTGCTTATTGTCTTTAGCCACTTCCCAGCTCCAAGGGCTGTACTGTTGAGTATTTACAACAAGCTTGGATGACACTCAAAGCCTACTTATTGCTTCTTTACAAAACTGAACACTGACCCCTGACCCAACTTATGTGTTTTGCTCAATTCTGACTCCACTTCAAAAAGAACATGGAGAAATCATGATTCATTCATTCTCTCTAACTTGCTTAAAGTTTCTATACTTCATCTATTAGTATCACTTATTGATCCACTATCACCTTACAGATTTTGGGGGGTGAGAAGAGGTTGTTTTTACCTGTTTTCTTTGTTTATTCTTAGTCTTTGTTTTATTTCTGTAATTCATACACTTTACAAAGAAAAAATAGATTTTTAAATCATTGGTTCTTTGTGTATAGAACTGATTTCAGTTTTTAAATATCTTTAATTAAATTTATTATTTATATGTTTGCTTTTCAAATTTTTATTTAAATCTAATTAGTTAAATACAGTGTAATATTGTCTCAAGAGTAGACTGTTATACCCAAGTTTTCACGTCTGAGAGACCATCAAGGAGCCAACACTGATGTAATCACACGAGGGTTTATTTAACAACCTTAAGCTTGGGCCCAAGTATACCCAACACAGGCAGAGTAGGGACTTGGACCCTGAGCTTATTTAAGGCAGGTGTATTTATGGGTTCTTAGTACTAAAGCAGGGTGGGGATTCCTGTTACTAAAGCAGGGTGGGGGTGCTCTCTGGAACTAAAGCAGGGTGGGACTTCCCGTTACTAAAGCAGGGTGGGGGTTCTTAGAACTAAAGTAAAGTAGGGGAAAGTTCAGCCTTTGGGCACAGGGGTCTGAGATGGCTGTACTTATGCTAAGGCTAAACCTGAGGTGGAATGGCCTTAATTTTTCTAGGCCTCCACAAGACTTTAATGATTCATCAGTTACATATAACAGTTACTCATCACAAGTGCCCTCCTTATGGCCCATCCCCCATCTAGCCCATCCCCCACCCATGGCCCTCCATGGAGATTAGGCATGTGAATGTACACATTGTGTATCCACTCAGCATATATTGCACTACTATGCCGTCCAAGAGAGCTGATTATTCAGCTTCTGGACTTAAATTAACCCTCTAATCTGACTAGTAAGAAAGCTTCAAATCTTGGAATACTACATCAAAAGCTAACGATGTACTGTATGGTGATTAACATGACACAATTTTTAAAAAAATGAAAGTTTCAATACTTTTGGGAGATAATTACACTAATTTTTCCAAGTTAGATAACACATTAAAAATGCTTTTACATGCCACCTCCAGTTCATTTGACCCTAAGTATCTAACTGATAACATTTATCATGATATTATGAGATAACATCTGTTTATTTTTAAAATGTTTATTATATTTTATATGAAAAAAAGAAAAGGAAGGGTCTACCAATCACAAAATCCACAGCAAAATCCACAGAGGTAATTCCACAGCAAAAGAAGCCTCAATTATTTTCAGTTCAGTCTTTAATTGGGCCTTAAAAAAAAACACATATTGCAGCTTTATAATGCTTCTAACCACAGGGACAAGGCAATCATTTATTTAATATGTCTTCCCAATAGAATGTTCATGATATCAGGGAAAGTGTCTCATTAACCCAGAATCTAAAGCATCACACATCAGGCATTCAGAACACCATCTGCTAAATGAATGGACTGATATTATTACACCAGATCACTCCTACAACACTGTGAGGTGCTAATGTTCCCAATTTCCAAAGCAGAAAGCAAAACTCAGAAATATTACATGACTTACCCTAAGACATACAGCTTTTATAAAAAGACAGAATTAAAAACCAAAAAACCAAAAAACTATGTTCTCTGTACCCCACGTGTGTCTTTTTTGCTTCTAGGATATTTCCTTTCTTTTGAAAAATATGGAAACTGGAATTGAGTGACTTAGGGAAATATTTTTATATGAAGAATTCTGTGAAGGGGAAGAAATAATTGCAACATATGTTAAAAGTTTTGCTATTGTTTTTCATCTGTATAGCCCAAGACACAAAAATACAATTGGGCTCAAACTGAAGTGGAGGTAATTCAGGTAGACATAGTAAATTTTTTCTTTATCTTTCATTATCTTCTTGACTGGGACTCAGCACAGATACTCATCTGCTTATTTTTGCATTTTAATTATCACCACATGTTAACTGCATCAACTACCAGAAAAACAGGATGCAGAACCAAGTGTTGGAATGTAGTTACTCCACCCACAGAGAAGCAATGCAGACTTAGTAAAAGATGGTCCCCAGTTCTCCTTAACAAAGTGCATAAGGGAGAATGCAGAAACTTTTTAAAAATCACTACTGTAAACTGTTTTGAGCATGGGTATTATATCTAAGATTCATTGATGATTTTGTGTCTTTTATATAAAACTTGAGTGTTTTCAAGGGCTGGAATATCACCTTAGTCATAACATGGCCCAAAGTGTATTGTACATGGAAGAATTTTTTTTTTTTTTTCACCCAAAGCTACCACAAATAGCTAGTGCCAAGGAACCAGCCTTGACTGAACAGAGAAACCTGAATTGGGGGTGGGAATGAGAAAGAAAAAGACACTAAGGATGGGATCAGGAGCGTCGCACCCAATGCAGCTAAGAAGACGTTTATTGGTTTACAGCTCTTTTATTTGATTCAAGCACAATACAATCACAGGGGAGTCAGCTTGATCATTTCATTTACAATTCAATGGAAAAATCAACATAACAAACTAACAGTAAATACGTTTCTCATTCAGCGCCATTGCACTACACTGGGGAAGACCAACTAGCTTAAAGGGCCAATCCGCTTTTCTAAGCCTACTCCCTGCTACGTGGTTTGCGTGCTTCTGCAAGCCGCGGTTATGGCAGAGCTTTAGGGCTGACCCCTGCTGGGTAGGGCTAGTTCCTGACCTGGCCCTAGGACCTCAAGGACCCTGTCAGCTTGCTCTCTGGTCACTACAGCTAAATGTTTGATATTTCAATAAGCAGAGTTAATTAAGATGAAAGAAATGAGAGGCAATATTGGATTAAAAAATTCTCCCTTTTTTCCCCTTAAATGTTGTATTCATTTTTTTTTTCCAAAATGGATAATGGTGAAATCATTCAATTTATTTTGTTGAAAAAGAAACGTGAAAACACTATGCTCAGTTTTATTACAAATTGTATGACAAATAATTAGAGGTCAAGAATTCTATCTTAAAAAAATATTTTTTAAAGATAAAAAGATATGACCCCTTGCCCACACGGCTGATCTTACTCGTTAGTCCCTACAGAGGCTATGCTAGTATCATGTGGCCCAAGCTTCCACCATAAATCACATTACTAGAAGAGATTACCTGGCATGGCACGAGGTCCCCAAGTAACCACAAACAGTCCTGTTGGGCAGGATATTCCATGGGCTAACTGGTTCCCTTCCAGGAGTTGGGGGCAAAGGGCCAAACTTTTCCTTGGTCACGGTCAATCTTTACTACATGTAGCCTTTCTCCCCCGGATCAGATTTTTTCTGTTCTTTGGAATCCTTCCCATCAGCACACTAATAGAACATACAAGATAAATAAATATCAAATTAAAAAGCAGTAACAGCAGTAATGCAAATTTTCTTTTGATCCAATGTCTTTCTTTAGCTACTATGTTGTTTCTCTGTTGCACCGTTTATGTAAAATATACTGAATTCTCCAGGCAAGGTATGCTATACCACTAGCAATCTCCAGGGCACTGGTAAAAAGCTTTCGCAATTCAAAATCAATCTCTATACCATACTGTCTATATTGAAGCAGAGTCATTGTCAGACAATAACTCCCATGTTCTTCAGAGAATCTAGAGTCCTTTGATCCATCCTGGGCATAGTTACTAGAGTCAGCAATATCAGGCAGTCTGTTGAAGTGTTTGCAGCTAAAAAATATGTGGAGGATATTTATAATAGTAATCAATTATTTTTATTTCATATAATTTCTGTTTTCTACTTTATTCAGTTCTTTCATGCAAGTTTATTCCATTTAGTGTTATAACAATTTATCTTATAAATAGCTGGGTATGTAATTTTCCTTTAAATTAGTTTTTAATTTGTAGCTGTTTCTCAGTATTTTTCGAGATCAGTGAGGAGATTTTCATACCTTCCCATCACTGTTTTATGAATTTCAGAAAGCTAACAGAGTTGATGATTAGTACAGCTCCGGATTAATTTTGAACAATCAAGTCTCCAAACTAGAAAAAGAATCACAATACAAAAAGTAATAGCATATTAGAGTACAGAAACCTAATTTCCTGTTGCTGTTACAGATTCACTCACTAAAAATATTGGGACAATCTTATTTCATAATTTTAACACAATAGTGAAGAGCTGCTGTAATAGAGCAAGTATTTATGATAATTAGGTTTTGCTGAATAATGTGGTTCTTCAAAGATGATAGTTGTGGATATTGATTTTCCAAATGGACTGAGTCATTGATTGAATGCAATTTGAAGAGGAACCGAATTAGTCTCTTGAATTTACCTGGGGCTGCTGCGAGTGGAATACATTATCTGAAGAATCCCATAGCTTTGTTTAATAGGTCAATGACTCCCCCTGTCTGTTGGTTCACTTGTGGAATCATTTCTTACTTAATAATGTTTACCTGTAAAACCATAGGTGACTCCAAGGAGTTGTTCAATGATTGATTTTTTTTCTTTGTTAAGATAAACAAATTCCAGAATTGAATTAAGAATGCTAAGCTTTTTGATTCATACAACAGAATTAGGAAGTAGGATTTTGATTACATTTTACAAATATAAGCTATTATTGGGACATAAGATAGAAATTATTCCTGCAGTGATGGCTGGCATAGCAGTGAAACAAATAATCCTCAGGGAGCAGACCATGGAAAACACCTTTATGTGAAAAGCAGCAGATTGTTTTTTAATTCCTATTAAGCAAAAAAGCCAACATCCATTGGGACTAGTGCAAATGCTGTCAAGTGAGTAACTATTATATTTCTAAGATTTTGAATATATTTGTGTGTGTGTGGTTTAGTCTTTCTGAAATTGGATTAGCAAACATTCAGTGTGCATACTTAATATGAGATGCTTCAACTCTATTACAAAATTGATGATATACTTTATAATAAATAAGAAAAACTTAAATTCTATAGAAATATCGTTCATTTAATTTTTCTATTTTGCACTCTTTATAACATACAGCAAAGTTCAAGGATGAGATAGTGTCAACTACTAATACTTTGTTTTAATTGCACCTAAGAAAATCAATGAAAGATAAATTTGCATGTTTCTCTCTGCTATGTCTGTCAGACATATTTCAAGTATTTTTCTCCTCCATCTATTAGGGAAGACCAAAAATCTCCAATTTGACAGGTATCATTCATGTACATGTTTTTATATTATTATTTCATAATTATAAACCTACAGATGCTTGCTATAAACATACAATATATATTTTGAATATTGAATTGATTCAAACATACTTTTATATATTTAATATCCATAAAATTATAAGCAATGGGATCTTAAAACCACAAATCACATTTTGTTTTATTGTGGTAAATAATATGATATTTTATCTTCTCTATGTTTGATATGCTTTTTTATTTTACTTCTACTAGTTTTTTATTGATGTTTATGAAACCATTTATTTTAAGCAATATGTCTTTTATCTCTAGTAAATACTATATTTTATTTTACTTTATGCTTCATATGGTGAAGTTTTCATATTACATGACTATAAAAAGACTCATATTTATTTATACTTCCTAGCACAATAGGCACACACACATACATATATAGAAACACACATTTTTTTAACCTAGGGACACACACTTCTTTTCAGTTTTGAAATGGTTCTTAAGTATTAAATAATCAAATACTATTCATGTGCCAAGTCCTTCATTTTAGTATTTTGTAACTGCTGTATGTTTGACCAAGTCATTTTATTACCTCTTTCACTCACTTGTTTACTCATTATTTCTCAGTGTAGCATTTTTTAATCTATTTTCCATTTTGAAAATGCTTTCTTTTACACTATCAACTGAAAGATTTATGCTGTTAACTGAGTCTTATTTTTACTCGAATATGTTTTAATTTATTTCCAGAATTTAGAATGAACCTTTTTTCCTATAATTCCATTATGCCAGATCTTTCATTTCCTTTTAAGGGTTCTGATTTATAATTACCTACTCATTTTTGTTATTCCATCTTTCCTTAATACTATCTTACATGTGGTTTCTATTAGGTGGTTACCCTGTTTATTATAAATGTTTAGACACACTACAATAGTATAAGTGCTATTTCACTGCATTCCTAAAAATACTAGAACTTTGGATAGCCTGCTGTATTATTGTTATCATGCATTTTGATTCTAAATATATTACATTATCATCAACATAACATGTAATGTAATGTATAGTCAATATCATGGCCCATGTAGTTATCCTTCCATTGCTTTTTGTTCCTTCCTGTATTTCTGTGTTCCCTTATGGTATCATTATTCTTATGCTGAAAAATTCACATTGGGTTTCAAATAAAATTTTTAGTGCAGATATTCTTTGTATATTTATTGTATTAAAAATTTATATCACCTTTTTATCTGTTACAGAAGTCTACATTGACGGTCACTGTCTTCTAACACTGTGGCAGCCAGCTGTCTTCAGGTTTTCATCATTTTATGAAGTTTGCAGCCAGTGTTATTGGTGTTTTCTAAAGGAAACATGTATTTTCCTCTAACTGCTTTTAATATTTTCTTTTCCTATTTGATTTGCATCAGTTTAACTACAATAAACCTAGTTGTGCTTCCCTATGTGTCTTTTCCTCTTTGGAATTCATAGAGTTTCTTCAGTCATTGATTGATGACTTACACAGGTTTGGGGAAGTTTTCATTAATTGAGCATGCAGTACTGCTTGTTGCACCCCCGCCCCCCATTATTCCTATCTTCTCTCTCTCTCTCTGAGAAACTCCATTTGCAGATGTGTGAAAACTTGTTCTGTGTACTGTGTGGGAATATCTTCATCATGGTTTCCTGGCAACTCTTCATGTACCACACTAAACACAGAAGGAAGGCTCAAGTCCAGTCTGACCCAAGTTTGGGCAGAACACAAATCTTCTCCTGGAATAAAAGCAGCTTTGTGAGGAGCTACCACAAGGCCATTCCTCAACTATTTGCTGATTTCCAGAAGGTTTCTTAACTTGTAGGAGGCTATCACAGGGCAGTTAACCATCTACTTGCATCATTCCAGTGAGGCAATAGATTTTTACATTTATATCCATCTGGGTATAAGTAGAGACTATAAAGGCACTTACCTGAAGGTTAGAATCTATCCTCTGTTACAGAGCAACCTGCTACTTGTGCCATCTGTGATATCCTCCCCATCCTCCACCACTTTGGTCATTTTAAGGAACAAAGGTCAAGAGGTGTGGGCAACATGTTGATCTTGCCTATGCTATCCATTTAAGTAATAAACTATACAACACACATAGGTTCATTGTTTTCTCAGTGGCCAAATCTATGGAATTGTAACAAAACAACCTAGCAGTCAAGTAGTCACTATTGCTTGGAGATTATTTGACTGCATGGCATCTCCTCAGTTTCTTTCTTTTCTTTCTTTCTTTTTTTTTCTTTTTTTTAAAGATTTTATGTATTTATTTGACAGAGAGAGAGATCACAAGTAGGGAGAGAGGTAGGCAGAGGGGGAGTGGGTTGCAGACCCCCCAATGAGCAGAGAGCCTGATGTCGTTCTTGGACAAAGAATTGGACCCTGAGTTTATGGTCTGAGCTGAAGGCAGAGGCTTAACCCACTGAGCCACCCAAGCACCCATCTCCTCGGTTTCTTATCTTCTGTTCTACATTTTTAAAAATTATTTTTTCTACTCTGCTTTTAGTTTGTCTTTCTGTTCATCAGGGATTTTGTGCTATATGGAACCTACTGTTAAACATCTATCAAATTTTTATTTTAGTTAACACATTTATTTTAATTTCTAGAATGAACTTGATTCTTTTTCCAATCTAATTTTTGGTTGATGTTATCCTTCTCATTATCTGTTTTGTCCATCTTTTCTCTATCTAATTGAACATAGTAATTATAGGTATTTTTTTAAAGATTTTATTTATTTATTTGACAGAGAGAGATCACAAGTAGGCAGAGAGGCAGGCAGAGAGAGAGGAAGGGAAGCAGGCCCCCTGATGAGCAGAGAGCCGGATGCGGGACTTGATTCCAGGACCCTGAGATCATGACCTGATCCGAAGGCAGCGGCTTAACCCACTGAGCCACCCAGGTGCCCCAATTATAGGTATTTTAAGTTACTTATCTTATAACCTTACAATTTGGACCACCCATGCTCAGCTTCTACTGTCAGTTGCATTCCAAGCATATATATATATATATTCTTTTTTTGCAATGTTTAGTAATATTAATTACAATTAATATTACAATATCAGACATTTTCATAAAAATGTAAATGATCCCTAGCATATTTAGCACTGTAGATAGGAATATTCTATTCTCTGCTTTGTGTGTATGGGTTAAACTTACATATTTATATGATTTGAAACTTCATTTTGCTTTATTATTTTCTCATATTTAGTAGTTAGATTGTTAATTTGACTTCATTTGCTTTCCTTCACACCGAGTCCAGACACACATGTTATAATGATGTTTTATGATTCCTTCTCTTCAGCAATATTAGAAAGCTTATCACTTAATTATGTAGCCAGTGGTAGGTATAACCTAGTTCTTATCTATCACACTCCATCCTTGTGCATTTTTCTTCCCACTTTACAAAGTCCTAATTCCCAGACATCTAGTTGTTGAGAAGATATTTCTTTGACTTCTTTGTGTGAGAGAGAAGACTTAAACTCACCTTAGTAATTGGATTTCAGGAGTGAGCCACAAGCTCCAGCAACCTCACCACTATTCCATTACTGCCAAATGAGAGTTCAGTTCCACTCTACAGTCTGAGTTTTTGTTTTTCAGTGGATATTGAGATTGCATCCATTGGGTAATGTCTTGAAATTTTGGGTTCAACATTGTATCTATTTCAAAAAAGGAAGACATTTTAAAGTGAAGTCTAATATACCACTTAACCTGATGTCTCTTAATTTTTGTTTAATCTGAAACATATTAAAAATGTATGTGTAAAGATGTATTGATATCTTAAACTCAATACTTAAAACTTATTTTGAATATTTTATAGTGAACAAAAAATAAGTTGCAAAATTCTGTCAATAAATAATTAGACATCACTTTCATATAAACTTCTAATTGGCTGAAAAATCGTAGTGTGGAAATACTCATAGCAAATATCCAGTCAGCCCTCACAGACTTATAAGTGTGTTTTAAGTACTTACAAAGCTGTTTTTTTATGAATGGATAGATATGTCATCCTTTTGCTTAGTTCCAGTGTGGTGTGATGGAGGGTAAATAATTTGGTTATTATCTATGTAAACATATATGAGCAGATCGTTTTAATGAATTCAGGTGCTTTATTCTTCTACTAACCATATGTGATTTATCAAACATAAATGAAACCTACTGCTTAAACTATTATAATATAAATCCTAAAACTGTTTGGCATTGATACATTTTACATACTTTTCCTATACCTAAATTTCCTTATTAATACTATAAAATGGTTACTTTTTATTTATCTTTTTTCTTTTCTCAAATTCATCTTTATTTTAACTTTCACTTGAAAAGATCAGAAGAGCTTTTTTTTTTTTAATTTAAATTAAAGTCAGAACATATAGTGTAGTATTGGTTTAAGGAGAAGAATTTAATGATTCATCACTTACATATAACATCCGGTGATTTTCCTAAGAAGTGCCCTCCTTAATACCCATCACCCATTAATCCATCCCCCACCAACCTGTCCTCCAACAACCCTCAGTTTGTTAGTTAGAAGTCTCTTAAGGTTTGCCTCTCTCTCTGTTTTTATCTTATTTTATTTTTTCCTTTCCTTCTCCTATATTCATCCGTTTTGTTTCTTGAATTGCACATATGAGTGAAATCATATGTGGTATTTGTCTTTCTCTGACTGACTTATTTTGCTTAGGGTAATACAGTCTAGTTCCATCCACATTGTTGCAAATGGCAAGATTTTTTTTTTTTGATGGCTAAATAATAGTCCTATACATCCCACCTCTTCTTTATCCATTCTTTTGTCAGTGGACATCTGGGCTCCTTCTATAATTTTGCCATTGTTGATAGTGCTGCTATGAATATTGGGGTGCATGTGCCCCTTCGAATCACCATTTTTTAATCCTTTGGATAAATACCTAGGAGTGAAATTGCTGGGTCTTAGGTAGTTCTGTTTTTAACTCTTTGAGGAACCACCATAATTTCTAGAGTGGCTATCATTTTGCATTCCTACCAACAGTGCAAAAGGGTTACCTTTTTTCTGAGTTCTCACTAACATCTGTTGTTTCCTGAGTTTTCATTTTAGATATTCTGACAGCTATGAGGTGGTATCGCATTGTCATTTTGACTTGTATTTCCCTGAGGATGAGTGATGTTGAGCATTTTTTCGTGTGTCTGTTAGCTATTTGTATGTTTTCTTTGGAGAAATGCCTGTTCATGTCTTCTGCCCATTTCTTAACTGGATTACTTATTTTTGGGGTGTTGACTTAGATGAGTTCTTTATAGATTCTGGATACTAATCCTTTATCAGACATGACATTTGAAAATATCTTCTCCCATTCCATAAGTTGCCTTTTAGTTGTGTTGATTGTTTCCTTAACTGTGCAGAAATTTTTATCTTAATGAGATCCCAGTACTTCATGTCTGCTTTTGTTTCTCTTGCTTCCAGAGACATGTGTAGTAAGAAGTTGCTGTGGCCAAGGTCAGAGAGGTTGTTGCCTGTTTTCTTCTCTAGGATTTTGATTATTTCCTGTCTTACATTTAGGTCTTCTATCCATTTTAAATTTATTTTTGTGTATGGTGTAAAAAAAAAACAAAAAACAAAAAACAGTTCAGTTTCATTCTTCTGCATGTTGTTGTCCAGTTTCCCCAATACCATTTATGGAAGAGATGGTCTTTTCTTCCACTGGATAGTATTTCCTGTTTTGTTAAATATTAGTTGACCATATAGCTGTGGGTACATTTCTGCATTCTCTATTCTGTTCCATTGATCCTTGTGTTTGTTTTTGTGCCAGTGCTGTCTTGATGATTATAGGTTTGTAATAGAAGTCAGGATTCTGCTGCCTCCAGCTTTGTTTTTTTATTTTTTCAACATCACTTTAACTATTCTGGGTCTTTTCTGGTTCCAATAAATTTTAAGATTGTTTTTCTAGCTTTGTGAAAAAGGCTGATGGTATTTTGACGGAGATTGCTTTGAATGTGTAGATTGCTTTGGGTAGTATAGACATTTTAATAGTATTTACTCTTCCAATCTATGAGCATAGAATGTTTTTCCACATCTTTGTGTCATCATTAATTTCTTTTGTAAGTGTCCTATAGTGTTCAGCATTCAGATATCTTACCTCTTTGGTTAAGTTTATTCCTAGGTGTCTTCTTGTTTTTGGTGCAATTGTAAATAGGATCAATTCCTTGATTTCTCTTACTGCTGCTTCATTATTTGTACATAAAAATGTAAGAGATATCTGTATGTTGATTTTATGTCCTCTGACTTTGTAGAATCATGTGTCAATTCTGGCAATTTTTGGTGAAGTCTTTTGGGTTTTCTTTTTTTAAGATTTTTAAAATGTATTTATTTGTAAAAGAGAGAGAGAAAGCACAAGGAAGCAGAGGGAGGGGCAGAGAAAGAGAAAGAAAGAATCTCAAGCAGGCTCCATGCTAAGTTCAGAGTTTGACATGAAGTTTGATCCAATGACATTGGGATCACAACCAAGCTGAAATCAAGAGCCAGGCGCTTAATCACCTGAGCCACCCAGGTGCCTTGTCTTTTGAGTTTTTATATAGAGTATCATGTCATCTGAGAAGACTAAAGTTTGACTTCTTCCTTGCCTATTTGTATGTCTTTTATTTCTTTTTGTTGTCTTATTGCTGAGATAAGAACTTCCAGTGTTATGTTGAATGGCAGAGCTGAGAGTGGACATCCCTGTCACATTCCTGACCCTTGGGGAAATGGTCTCAGTTTTTCCCCATTGAGGATGATATTAGCTGTGGGTCATTTGCATATGGACATTCCATTTTAAGTTAAATTAAATGGTTTTATGTTTATTTTTGGTATAAAACTCAACATTTAAAAAAATAAATGAAACAAGGGATAGTCACAAATATATAAAATTATCATTGATGAGCCAAAAAATGATTTTTTATTCCTCAGAGGAATATTATTTTCCCAATAGTATTAAAAAAAATCATAGAACATACTTATTATAGTCTATTTTTTAATCTGGTTACATTATTTTAGAGGAAAATATGGGTGGAGTACATTTCTTTTGCCAATATTTGTGTTTTCCTCTATTGACATACACTTTTCTATAAAAGTGAAATCATCATACTTTTTTTTCCAAAGCATTGGAGAATAACAACTGAAATTGTGTGTGTTAAATATTTTGTTCTTTCAATCATTATTTTCAGAGAGTTCATTATTTTGTTCACAAGATAATTATATAAAAATTACAATATAAAATTATAATATAAACATATATGAAGAGGACTATGACATAAAGGATACAAGGGTAATTGATAAAAACAAATAATCCCTTATTTCTACTGACAATAATGACATTCTAGGTAATTGATACCAAAATTCTTAAAAAGGATAAATATAAGAGATGAATAAAATGTCTTTAAAAATAAATCTACATGAACAAATACAAGAGATAACAAAATGTGAAGAGTTATGTGACAATTTGGAGCATTCTTTTTCTTTTAATGTCTAATTTTGGAAAACTTTTCTGAAAGACCCACAAGTTGAGGAGAAAAATTGAAACTCAAATGGAAGCTACTGATAAAAAATTGAGTCTAGATTAGGGCAATAATATGCTACATATTTTTGGGTAAGAGTAAATCAGAGGTAGTCCAGCTTTTATTATAACTGACACATTTTAAAATCATCTCCATAAACAAAACTGTATTAACTTTATCTTGGATTGCTTCTACCTAAAAGAACTTGTGAAAGGCAAAATTACACTTTATCTGCAACAAACTACTATCATTCCTTAGGCTCAAATTTTTAATATATAACATATAGAATCCTTAAAATATAGTAAAGTATCAGAGAAAATAAGGACACTTGACTAAAGATCTGGAGATCAACACATAGTAAAACAGATTTCAAAAGGGTTAGATGAATGAGTTTTCAGACACGTTTAAAATAAATTATATTATTGGATTCTATATTTAAAAAGAACCATATGGAAATCCTAGAAGAAAAAAAAGTACAGAATCAAAAAAATAAACATACAAAATTTGAAATTAAAAACATTAAAAATGTATACAAGTTTGTATACATTAGTGTCCCCAAAATTCTTGAAATACTAAAGTACACATCTAAAAAAAAATTACAAGATCTATATGAGAAAAGTTACAAAATTGATGAAATAAATAAAAGAACTGAAATAAATGAAGAGACCTTCTGTGTTCAGAAATTGTCAAGATGTCAGTTATTCAACTGATTCAATGCAATCCCAGTCAAAACCCCAGGAAGTTATTCTCTGGGTCATCAACAAACTGAATCTAAACTTTATATGGAGAGACTAAAGACCCAGTAGAACCAACACAATATGTAAGGAGAAAAACAAAATCAGAGAACTGACAGTACCTGACTTCAAGAGTTACTACAAAGGTACACTAATTAAGATAGTGTGATATTGGTGAAAGAATAGACAAATAGATAAATGAAATAGAATAGGGAAACCAGACATAGACCCACATAAATAGAGTCAACCAAACTTTGACAAAGGAACAAAGGCAATACAATGAAGAAAAGATAGTCTTTTCAATAAATGGTGCTGGAAGAACAGGACATCCTCATGTGAAAACAAACAAATAAACAAAACAAAACAAAAAACAAACAAAAATCCTTGCATGCTTTATAAAATTTATCTAAAATGGACCATAGTCCTAAATATAAAATGCAAAACTATAAAACTCCTAGAAGATAACATAGAAAAACTCTAGATTACCTTGGGCATGGCAATGACTTTTAAAATACAATACCAAGAGCACAGTCCTTGAGAGAAATAATTGATAAACTAGACTTCATTAAAATTAAAAACCTCTGCTCTGCAGAAGTCAATATGGAAAGAATGAGAAGACTGCCACAGATTGGTTAAAAAAAAAAAAATATTTGCAAGAGACATTTCTGATAAACAACTGTTACCCAAAATGTATGAAGAATATTTGAAAGTCAGTAAGAAAATAAATAACCCAATTAAAAAGTGGTCAAAAGATCTGAACAAACAATTCACCAAAGAAGATATATAGATGGCAAGTAAGCATATGAGAAAATATTCATCATATGTCATCAAATAAATTCATATTAAAACAACAATGAAGTACCACTACATACTTAATAGAATCCCCAAACTCAACACCTTGACAAACCAAAGGCTGGCAAGAATGGGAAGCAACAGGAACTCTCTTTGCTGGTAGTGATGCAAAATGTTACAGCCAGGTTGAGAGACAATTTGAAAGTTCCTTTGACAATAGACATATTCTTTTTGTATGATCAAGTGCATTATTGGTATTTACCACTAATAATTGAAAATCTACATCCACAAAAACTCCTGCACATGGATATGTATAGCAGTTTTATTCATAATTGCCAAATCTTGGAAGTAACCAAGGTATCCTTCAGTAGGTGAATGGATAAATAAATGATACTACATCCAACAATTGAATATTATTTAACATTAAAAAGATCCTAGTTATCAAGCCATAAAAAGACCTGGAGGAAACTTAAATGGACATTACTATGTGAAAGAAGCTAATCTGATAAAGCTATCTACTGTATGATTCCAACTATAAGACATTCTGGAGAAGGCAACATTTTGGATACAATGAGATCAGTTGTTAATAGAGTTTAAGGAGGAGGCCTGGAGAAATAGACTGTAAACCTTTGAAAGGAAAATTATACTACAAAAAAAAGGAAAGTAAAGTTAATGTAAAATATACAAAATTTTAATAAAATTACAGGAAAGAATGACTAATATTATATACTGTGCAGTGATATGTGAGATTATTTCCATGACTTTTGTGTCAGAAACAATATATTGAATAAGAAACAAAAAGGCCCAGTCTAAGGAAATAGTAATAAGTTGATTATTATCTTAAATTTAGCCATCCCATATATCACCAGACATTCAAAAATTCATACAATTTGATGACTACCAAATATCAATCACTATCCAAAAACTGTGTGACTAATAGTTCAGAGGTCATTCACAAAAGAATGTCACATCCATCCTACTGCTAATTTGCACAAAATACAAATAACAAACTCCAAGACAGTATTCTAAGTATTTCTACATAGTGATAAGTAGTAGAGGCAGTTTTGGTAGAAAAGAGAGATTATGGCCTGGGTCTTACTGAAAGCATCTACCTTATGTAAGTGGAATAAATAATTCATCATAGAAAGGTATAATAACCTGAGGAAAAAGTGAATGTATCTTGTTGGTTTTGCTTATGTTGATGTCCTTGTTTTCCATTTGTTGGGCAATGGTTCTCTGGAAGGAAGTTCCTTTGGAGGCTGTAGGGAGGTAATGGATTCCCATGACAATCCCAAGGAAAATTAAAAACAGTATCATGTATAATTAATGAGAACAGAAAGCATTCAGCAGCAGAATAAGAAGCCTGGAATTTATGATCATAGAAAAGCCATAAAAGACTTGTCAGAAGTGAAATCATATGAACAAAAAAATGATTTGGGGGAAAGCATTGGGAAGTAAGTTCTATGAGTCTCCATTTATTATCTTCTACGAAATAATAATATCTGCCTCACTGGGTAGTTCTTCTTGGAATTAAATATTGATTTTAATAATTAATGCCTATTGACTCACAAACACAAAAATGTAACAATAACTCCAATAATTTAAATTTGGGCAATAAAGAATAAATGTGATGTTATTAATAGATAAAAGAAAAGAACAAAAATGCGAAAAATAGGAAGAATAGCAAGAGAAAAAGAAAATGGAGAAAGATCTGGAAAAGGAAAAATGACTACAAATAAACAAAACAAGAGATGGTAAAGGAGTGAGAAGGAAATAGAGGGAAGGAGGAAAGATATGTTTCAGGACAGGCCATTTCACATGGAAAAGATTAGTTAAAATTTAATATGATTTTGAGATGGTGGCAGGACATCTAACTAAATGTTTAGTAGATAATATTTTTTAAAGACTTAATGTATTTATTTGACATAGAGAGAGCACAAGTTGGGGAGTGGCAGGCAGAGCGAGAGGGAAAAGTAGACTCCTCACAGAGCAGGTGAGCAGGATGCTGGGAACCTGATGTGGGGACTCTATCCCAGTACCCTGGGATCATGACCTGAGCCAAAGGTAGATCCTCAACAGACTGAGCCACCCAGGTGTCCCTGTTTAATAGACATTTTAAGATAACAAAGCAGATAATAAGCCAGCTCTGGACATGAAAATGTGAGTGTTTTCCTCATACAAGATAAAACCCCCCAAAATAATAGGATTGTAGAGAGAAACCATAGAGTTAAAAGGAAAAGAACAGAGGAAGGGTGAGTGGGAGAACGACAGCTAAGGACTGAGGATTACCTATAATCTACAAGTGTCTATTTTTAAGGATGTCCAAAACAAAAGAATAAAAATTGAAAATACAATTGATTTTTTTTTTTGCTTTTAAATACTGTGGAGAAGTGAAGGAAAATAAGAGATTTATGAGATGCATACAGCAGTGTAGCTTTATAAGCATAGTGGGTTCAGAAGCACATTATAAGGAATTATGATTAAAATGGGAAAAATAGAGTGTGTGAACATTTTTTAAGGAATTAAGCAATAAAAGCAAAGAACAAGTTTGAATAAAAATATAACTTCAGGAGTGTATGAATTTAAAAAATAAGTTCAAGAATGAGAACATTTCATTTTGGGGCCAAAATGAATGGAAATGGTAGAAAACAATAGAAAACAAATATTTATGAGGGAGGGCTGGTGGGCAGATAAGTGATGAAATTATTGTTTTGAAGGAGATAGGAAGGAATAAAAGGAGAATGGATACAGAAAAACAATTGCAGTAGGATGAAAGGTGCTTCTAGGACCAGAGTGGAACTTTAAAAGAAGAATCACAATGTGCTTGCTCTAAGAGGCTCACCCAAGATCAGACAAGGTTAAGAGATGTTTTCTAGCATATAGCATGGTGTTTAAAAAAAAAAAAAAGTGTTATTACTGAATTACTAAGGGAAAGTACTTTGATTTTCTGTACCAGGTCTAAAGAGAACTACTTTATCAATTTTTATGTCTAGTAGAAAGTACTTTTAATTCACCTTATAAAAAGGTGAGAAAACAAAAGATTTTAAAAGAATCCTGAATATTGTAACCTCCTATAATATTAATGCTTTAACAACATTAAATAATTCAGAGTTAGATTATAAACTACTTCCTTCCAAAAAGAGGTCAAAGTGTCCAGAAGATTCTATCATACAGAAAATGAAGTCCCTGGGAATCTGTCTTCACACTCTCTAGGAAGATACAATCAATATAGGATACTTGCAAATATTCCCTGGGTATGGGGGGAAGGATGTTTTGAAATAAAGTATCTAAATTTCTCATTTGCTGTCCAGTGTCACTGGAAAATACATCAAGTTAGTTCAATCATAAAGCAAATAAATCTACCTAAACTGCTCATTCTCTTTTCTATCTCACACCATTTTGGAGAAGAAAGACATAAAACCATCTTTTAAAAGAAATAATATTCCTTCTGCAGCAAGCAATTCCCAATGATGATATTATACCATTTATTTGTACTATAAAAATGTTCATATTTTTTCCAAAAGACAATCATAAGATTGTCCTCTTCATGCTAGTCAATTACATCCTGGGCATATACTTGATAGCTATTTCATTGTATTTACCAAGTAGAGAAGGGGAAGCATAGTTTAAAATATGCATCATATAAATATTTCAACCAATATAAATTAGTCACTGAATAGCTGTGTATCCAAGATGAGAACAGATGCTTAACAAGGAAGTAACAAACATTAATAATATAACTCTTTCCCTAGTAAGTTTGAATCTGAATTATAATCACTTCATAAGTATAAATTATTTGGCTAAATTATTCAAATTTAGGGTTGGTGTGTTTTTTATTTTTTTTTCAACTGGAAATAGTTAAGTGATAATAAAACAAACTCAGATGCCACAAGGACATGCAAATTGACAAATATAATTAATGACTTCATGGCTAAAATTTAATATGATTTTTTATGACAAAATATTTGAATTTTGGGGGTGGGAGAAGACTAATATTTTATTAGCCTTTATATCTAATTTTCCAGAATTAGGGTAATCTATTTCGATACATATATTATACTTGGCCACTTGATAAATACAAATGGAAAAACACACTCATACATACATTATAATATTGTATTGTTTTAAACCTTATGCAAATTCTGTTTCTGCTGCTCACCACCATATAGAGTATTAAAGCTCTTTTTGCATTGTGCCTGTAACTGTGTACCACTTCTTTCTGCTATACCCTTTTCTCATATAGGTTCTTTTATAAAAGGAGGAATAACCAGAGCTCATATTACCACATAGATATGAAAGAAAATGAGACTAATACAAAAGAATCCTAATAGAGCCAAAGAAGAAAGTTGTGAGAAAAATCCCAATAAACTATGCTCCTTCTAGTTATGACCAATAATAAACATTATTTCCAAAACATATTCATATCATCTTACCTCCTTCCTACAAGTGGGATGGAGGTGTTAGGGTGTATAGCAACACGAATTGAATAGCTTGACATCCTTTTAGAAAGATTTAGGCTTAAAATTGAACATTTAATGAGATATCATTGGATGAAAAGATAAAAAATAAAAGCAAATTACACATTCAAAACATATTGTCAAAAATCTAAATCACAGAATCCAAGAAGTTAGCATTAATTCTGTGCTAATTACTTCACTGTGGCAAATTACCTTAAAGAGATTTTAAAACAATCTTAAATAGCAATAACTTTTATTCTAATATTAACTGAATGAATTTTATATTGAGCAATTTCTTGCAAAATTACTAAAAACAATGTTATGCATTTTTTAGTAGGTGAACTATTCCCTTATTTTCTTATTCCTGATACCAGTGTCCGTATATTTATTGGGATCTTTGTCAGTGGCTTACTCTCATAATCAACATTATAATTTTGTATTATGCAATTTTATTTTATTTTATTTTATTTTATATTTTATTTTATTTTTTTGTTTAGAAGGCAAACTGCCACATGCAGTGCCTCATTTGGATGGGTCTGGGTCTTGGAAGCTTGATTACCTTATGTTCTCCTACAAAAGGACCTTGAAAGGTCTGGAGGTTCTAGCAGGGAAATGCAGCTACTCCTCTACCCTTGACTGAAGAATGGTCCTCCTCTATCTGGGAAGGTTGTTCTTTCCACCCAGTGCAGCTTCCAAAGGGATGAACATGGACTGGTGAGAGAGAAAGGGCACACCCGCCAAGCCAGCCAGATCAGCCTAATCAACCCTGGTGATCAAAGGGGTGATAGATGTCTCAGCCAGATCACCCTCACATCCTTTCTATTGTGCACTTTTAATTCAAATATCTTATTTAAATTATAATTAAAGTATTCTTCATTTTGTTGATCTGTCTCTGATTATCAAATACAGATCAAAATCAGTGGAGCAAAAGATTAAATATATAAGAGAAACACACAATGTGTCACAGGTTTTCCTGCACAAAAATCTGTTAAAATGCGGATCCATTTAATTTTGAAAGACCCTTTTCCTTTCATCCCTATCACTGTATTATTATTACACTGAAAATATTTAAATTAGCTTCAACATTACAAAATATTTGACAAGGGTTCTCAATATACAAAAATAAAAACCAACAATTAAGGTAAATCTAGATATGTATTTTTTTACATTACAGTTTAAGCAAGAAATATTATAAATCATTCCACTCAGTTGATAACTGACAAACATATTTTTCAAGAAAATCTTTTATTTTCAAGGACATCCTCCTTAAAGTTGGTACATACTAGCTTTCTCTCTTGTTTGTACTTTTTTACTCTGTAATATCTCTTTACTTAGTTAATTAATTTGAAAATCTTAATTTAACAAACATGGTGAAGATTTTCTGACACAACAACTGTTTAAAATGTATTTTACTCATCTGACTTGTGGCCTCTGATCTTTGAGAATTAGTTAATCCTAATTAACTCAATGGGTGGGATCTCATGTGGATGAACTCAGAGTATAATTTATTTCATGTTCAAAAGGGGACATAAAGCCATTAATTTGTGTGACATGTAAGCTAAACATTTTGCTATTTTCTGCCTCACTAAATCTCAGACTGGCATTTCTCAGACCAACATTTTACACCAAAAAAAAAAAAACCAAAAAAACCCAAAAAACAGACTTTAGTTTCTTCACTACTGACCACTACATATTATCTAACATAAAAATATCTCCAAAGATATGTAAATATTACAGATTTTATGGGCACCTGGGTGGCTCAGTTGGTTAAGCAACTGCCTTCGGCTCAGGTCATGGTCCCAGAGCCCTGGGATTGAGTCCCACATCAGGATCCCAGCAACATGGGGAGTCTGCTTCTCCCTCTGACCTCCCCTCTCATGCTCTCTCTCACTCTCTCTCTCTCTCAAAATAAACAAATAAAAAATATTTAATAAATAAATAAGTACATACTACCAATTTTAGCATATACTGATCTTTAGTCACTTTATTTCTATTTTAGGACAGGTTGTGTATTATACTGTGTGACTAAATCCATTATGGCCAAGATGGTAGGGGGACCACAAAGTGCCTAACACTTGGTATTTAGTCAATAATATTTTTTGAATATGTACATAACAATTAGCATGGGGATTATATAGTAAATTCTGGGATTGAATCTCCTTATAGAAAGCTCTGGACATGTAACTGAAAATAGATTGAGGACAAGTAGTAAAGAGTTTTAATCAGCAATTGATTATTATTCTAAGGGTAATAGAAAATAATTGACAGATTTTACATAAAGAATAACATTTTCAAATTTACCTCTTCAGTTACTAGAACCAGGAAAAGCAGTAGGATACTGCTTAAAAATAATAGGATTTAAAAAATATATTTTATTTATTGAGGAAGAGAGAATGCATGCATAAGGGAGAAGGGCAGAGGGAGAAAGAGAGAAAGAGAATCTCAAGCAGACTCCATGCTGAACATGGAGCTTGACACAGGGCTCAATCCCATGACCCTGAGATCATAACCTGAGCTGAAGTCTGGAGTGGGACACTCAACCCACTGAGCTACCCAGATGCCCCCAAAATAATAGGATTTTAAATAAATCATAACTATTTATCTCATGAGGATTTGTGGAAGATCTACATATATATTTTCAATATTTGGTTAAATATATGTTCATATGGAGTTTAAGGGACCAGTTATAGTTGGGAAAAAAATGTGTGAACTTTTTGCATAGTAATACTTGAAATAATGAGTAGAAGACTTTTATAGAGATAACAATTAGTGTAAAGAGAAGAAAAAATGGGAACAAATCGATAAGTTTTAAAGAGAAAACATAGGCAACAGAACCAATGAAAAAGAGATGTATAGAGGTAGAAGAGGAAATCTATCAGGGCCTGTGATGATGAATTTTATGTGCCAACTTGACTGGACTACGGCGATCAGTTGTTTACAGGTTGCTGTGTAGGTATTTTAGAGATAATATCCAAAAAATAACCAGATACTGTTAAAAGGTAAACTGAGGGATAATATAGAATATAGGACTTTTTTTTTTTTTTTTTTTTGGAGCAAAAATCAATTTGAATCAGGCAGCATCCTATCCAGCAGATAAAAAAGAGCTCCAAAGAACTGTATAAAATGAAATTTTATAGGTAGGAGAAAGTGGAAACAAAGAAGTTATACTGACAAAATTGAGGTGATTATTACAAGACTACTTTCCTTTGGGGGTTGACAGTGGTTTAACCAAAAGATTAGCTAACTAAACTAATGCTGATTAGGAGATTCTTGACTGACTGGTTTAAGATTCCATTTCTGGGAAAGATGAAACTGTAACTAAATTATGTTCATTTGGTGATGTGGGGCTTTAGCATAAAGGAATCCATTTGGGGCCTGTTGTTGTATTATTGTTTTTGTTTTTAATCAACACATAGAAAGTTTTCATGATGTATTAATAGTTCAATCAAAAACATTTCCTCTATTTTTCTGACTGTATAAAAAATGGACTGGAAAATTAGATTGACAAATGTTCAGAATACTTAGTTGTCATTGGCTTAATTTACTTTTCTTTTTTTGTGTTTTCAATTCAAATTTTATAAGATGGCTAGAGTGTTAACAATGTTACTGATAATCAAATATTGGTTGGAAATAGGTAAGAAATTTAAGAGAAAATAATGGCATAAAAAAGTAAAATTATTCTTTAATAAGTTGATTAAAATTTATAAAGAATACAAATAAAGAAAAAAATATAAAAAGAGGGATGGATAAGAAAATGTGTAGATGCTGGTGGATTTGCAGATCTGAGGGCATTCCATTTAGAAGGTTTTCATTTTTTCCATGTGGTATGAAGTAAGTGAATAGTTAAAGAATATCAAGAAATTGAGGAGCTTTAAGGACTGATTTAAAATTCTCTATTGCTAGTGACTAGTGGGAAAAACAAAATAAAACAAAACACAAGATGTGAGTTAATACTTAGTTGGCCTACTTGAACATTAAAGAATTATCACATGGTAATGAATCATGAGAAAAATGGGACAAAACTATACAATTTCAGGAAATAAAATTTTTGTAAAGAAAGTCCTCATGAACATGGCATTTGACATATCCTATTCAATAGGGGAAGATGTAGAAAAAGAAATGAGCTCCTCAAAGCAGAATATCATAAGGGCAAAAATGACATGACCCAAAGTAGGGAAGGTACAAGGACCATTCAGTGGATGATGAAACAATCAGAGTGGCTATAGTAACTGCACAAAAGTAGGAGATGAAGAGTACTTTATAATCAGTTCTAGCTGCCTGTGTTTTTCACTGAAATTTATTTTCCTGTTTTCCATATACCACTGAAAATTACCCAGAAAAACAAAACTGTTTCAAGTAGACAGCATAGTAAGAAGTGAATATGCAAACAAAACTATGGTATTAGGTAATCCCAAAGGCTCTTTCAGTCATGTTCTAATCAGTATTCAACTGTATATAGTCTTCTTAACTAATTTTACAAGGCAATAATAATGTTTATTTCTTTCATACTACTATTAGAACACAAAAGAATAAAGTATCATCACTGTTAGGCAAGAAAAACATATTTAAGAAAGAATTAAAAAAATGTCTTTCAATCTCATATTACTTACAACACTACTTTTTAGAATAAAATTTTTGACCTAACAAGATTAAATCATTGTGTATAAATTATATAATTTGAACTTGTTTTGTTTAAAGTGAGATGGAAGAAATAGTGAAAGGAGAAAGCCATATGTTTCTGTAAAATTTCATCTTCTCACAATTGTTAAATAATGTTATCTCTTAGTGCTACTAGTTACTAAGGATTGCTCTCATAGTGATTTTCCAATTAAATGTGACACTGAAATATATAAAAATGTAAGAGTTACTAGAAATAACTTTGTCCTTCCTTCTTAGAGCTGGTCTTATTCAATATCTAATGCAAAAACTTTTCTAGTCTATGCCACTGATATATCCATAGGAACATCATAAGTGTCAAACTTTCCCTTCTCTTCTTTTTTACTCCTGTGTTCATGTGTTTTGGTTCTTAAATTCCACATTAGTGAAACATATGGTATTGTCTTTCTCTGATTTCCTTAGCATCATACTCTCCAGCTCCGTCCACATCATTACAAATACCAAGATTTCATTCTTTTTTTTATGGCTGAATAATATTCCTGTGTGTGTGTGTGTGTGTGTGTGTGTCTGTGTGTGTGTGTGTCTGTGTGTCTGTGTGTGTACCACCTTTTCTTTAGTATTCACCAGTCGATGGACACATTGGCTGCTTCCATATCTTGGCTATTGCAAATAATGCTGCTATAAACACCAGGGTGCATGTATCCTTTTGAATGATTGTTTTTGTATTCTTTGGGTATACTCAGTAGTGGGATTGCTGGATTATAGGGTAGTTCTATTTTTAACTTTTTGAGGAACCTTCTTTTACTTTTGAATTTTAGCTTAAGTAAGAAAGCATTTCTACATAACCAAAGCAAATATCGGAGTTAAGAAATGAGGTAGTGTATTTGTAAATATCTTTTGGTAAGATGCACCTTTAAAATATTGTATCCTGATTAATAGAATAAAATTTAAAGTGTGCATGTTTCCAAATGCTTTATTTAAAAATTAACAATATTATAACTTAGTATATTTAGCTATATACTTTAATGTCACAGTAGCAACAACCTGAGAATTATATATAAACGATGATTTTCTTTTTTCTTTTTCACATAATGTATTTCAATAAATTACTTATCCTTATATAATTCAGATGCGTGCACACACACACACACAGGCATCTACTTTTTTGAATTAAGTACATATATTAAATATTGATGTATAGAATGCATGTTTTTCCATCAATTTATATATATTTTTTAAATATCTGAGTTAAGTAGTATCTGAAAGTAATGTAACATACCTTTAAATGATTCCATTTTTGTCTTCAGGGACTTTATAACCCTTTAGATACCCATGATATTCCCTGACAGATTTAAATGTGGTTTGCTTGTATAAAATAAGACTAATTTTTCACCAGTTAAAATGATTTAATAAGTAACTAGTTAAATATTGGCAGAACTTATTAATTTGAATTACCAAAATAAGTTGGATTTTATTTGCATGTGTTCAATTAATTTTATAGAACATATGACAAAAATGCCATTTTCAGATTTATCTATAGGTGGAGCATAAGACTAAACTGTAGACAGAAGCAAGGTGGACAACCAGCTGTGCCAAGAGACATGGTTAATAATCAAAGTTCTTAGAGAGGGACTAAAGGGATGCTGGGGTTCATGGAAAAGCAGAATGTGAGAATCCCAGGTTTTCATTTGTTTTGTTTTTTGATGGTAGAGAAGCTGTATTGCTGAAGACAACTATTAAATCCAATGATGAGCTCTTTCTAAAGGTCAGAAGCAAGCTTCTAATATAAAGATATTTAATTTGTAATGAAAGGGTCTTAATGGGACATTAGGTGAGATTGGTCTACCATTAAGTTCAGGAAAATGGTGTAGAAACATTACAGAAAAGGGAATTTTTAATATTCTGATAAGAGTCACTGATTTCTAGGTTGTATTATTCCTTCAGGTTGATTAAAACATTTAATAGAATGATACATCCCAAGGACTGTTGATACGTGTATTGGTGCTTGATCCCTACTTAAATTACCATGAATGCTAATCTCATGTAACATGAGTGTTAAAAATATTTATAATTCTTAATCAGGGTATGACCTGGATGAAAGTAAGGTAAAAAAATGAATCAGTGATTTAGCTCACATATCATAACTTCCATGGGGACTTTCCAGATTTCTCCCAGCCAGAAACATACACTCCTCTGTTTTGGCACCCATGTTTGTCATGGTCTAAAAGTACCAATATATATTTATTATTTGATTAATATTTCCATATTTAAAAAGTGATGGTGTTTTATTAATCCTTAACTTTCCCCATGCCAATCCCTAAGCCTTTTTATTATGTGCATGTTATAGTAAAATAAAATGAATTACAGATTTTTCATTGTTCTACATCCAATAAATAACTTTTAAATAACAAAATATTATATATGCAAAAATATTAGATTTTAAACTCTTGGAGATTTAACAATTGAAAATTAAACACATGCTATTAATAACCTGACATTTGACAAACATAGCCAACACAGATGATTGTACTTGTTCATATTTTTTAAAGATAGTTTCAAAAGTGGTATATGAAATAAAGTTTATCTTTGATATTACTATGAAACAAATTCACTCTATCTTTCTAATATGTACCTCTTTTACTTGTTTCAATATTTTATAATTTTATAATCAATCAGGTTTCATATTCTACTTAAAGGACATTGTCTTTTCAAAAATTGTTAAATGCTGTCATATAGTAAAACAAGTGAGGCCTTGATCCTGGCATTTATTTCTTTTAAAAAGAAAGCATCTGGGACACCTGGGAGGCTCAGTCATTAAGTGACTGCCTTTGGTTCAGGTCATGATTCCAGGGCCCTGGGATGGAACCCCGTATCAGGTCTTGCTCAGCAAGAGCCTGCTTCTCCCTTTTGCTCTGCCTACTGCTCTCTCTCTCTGTCAAATAAATAAATAAAAAATCTTAAAAAGAAAGAAAGAATGAGTCCTGTCTGTGAAAAAATTAAACAAAACACTAAAAATTATGAATCTTGAGAAGGATACATGAGCCACTGTCTTTACAGCTCCCAAATTTATCATTTTCAGGAATATTTTACTAAAAGGAAAATACAAACAATAACTTGACAACAGACACACTGTGCTGATTCTGTCTTCTCCCAGGAAGAAATGAAAGGACAGGATGATTTAAGGGGAAAAGAAAGCATTAAACTTCTTGTGGAAAGCAGTGAAACTCTATCATAACATTTATAGATTATGATCCAGTTCTAGGGCACAAAACATTGTTTTGAAATTATGATATAATCAAATTTAAATATATACTTTAAGGTTTTTTGGTCAAATTATACAATTGCTTAAAAATGATAAGGTTACTAGTAATCTAAAAAAAATAAAATTAAGTCAATATTTGTTGTAGAATTCTGCATTCTAACAATTGGCAATTTGGTACTACATTATTCTAAAGAGTTATTCCAAGTCCTTGTGTCTACTTTTAAAAATCAGAAGTGATGTTCTTGTAAATTCTGTGCTAATGCTGACATGTGATAGTATCAGTGCATCACTTATTGGCAAGACAGAACTCCCAGAAATATATATTATAAACATATTTTCTTCTGCTCTATTTTATATGCTTCTAAAACTAAGTTACATGAAGTGATGCCCTTCTGAGGAGCATCATTCATGCATGACTAATTGATGCACGATTTTGTCTTGAATTTCTAGGGCAAGTTTGCCTTGGTGCTTTAGTAACTACTACTTGTTTTCATCTTCCTGTATATGCCATTAAGTATGCTTGTTGCATTAGTAATTTTTCCTAGTGTAATTAGTTAAAAATTGCTTATTATAAGTTTCTGAATAGTCAAGAGAAAGTAAAATAAGAGGATTTTAAAAGTAACTTTCTTCTCAGTTATAAATACAAAATAAAAAATTAATGTAGAATGAGCTTACAAATCTAATTTGTCAATTAAAACCTACTTTTAAAAATAAGAACATTTAAAGAAGAAAAAGTGATTATCATTAAAGTATCAGCATTGATCCCTTCATTTTTCTACCCCAATCTTATCTATGTGTCTGTCGGTCTACTTCTCAATCTATTTGTGCTATTCTTCAAGAGCGCTTACTCTGTGGCCTGGCTTTATTTATAGGTATGGCAAGCATCTAATTATATTGGGCAAAGTCTCTGTGTTTTAATCACCTAGTGTCCAACATCAAATTAGTATAACATTGAGTATAATTGAGAATCACTTCAAAAACAAAATTTACTCAGTAGTGTTGACATTTTAGCAAAAATTTTAAAACAAGAAATTATAATTAACATCAATCTAATATACTTAAGTGTATCAGAGATCAAGTATATTGTCACTAATATTTCTAAAATTAAAATGCAGTTTGAGAAAAACGTTTCTGTAAACTAGGGAGTGAAATAATTAGTTTTCATGAGAAACAACTCATGCAGATTCAGTATTATAACTGTAAGTATATATCAGTATTCTAGAATGGAATTGTGAATAAGTCAAGAAAGGAAAGTTTTGCTTTTTTAATTTTAATGCACTATGTGCATTTTACAATGGATATACATTTAGAGTAAATTGAACTAAACTTTTTTTTAAAGATTTATTGATACAGAAATTTTAAAAATAGAAAGCTGACCAGGATTTGAAAGATATTTTCTCCTCATTTTTCATGGAATTGTTTTTAAATTATCTTAAATGGATATAATATAGTATAATATTAATAAATAATAAGTCAAATGGAAGGAAGAATCATAAATATCCAAAACATTCAAAAGGTAATAATAGTAATGTCTACATCAAATATAAAGCATTTAGGTAAAGAAGAAAAATGTATAAATTCTTAAAACGGGATATCTCTAATAACACACACACAAAAATAATATTTAACATATGTTGTTGATTTTAAAATGTGAAAGGGCATTTTTTGTAATAGTCAAGGATTGGGTTTGGATTAAACAATTATTAATACACAGTGAAAACAGTATATAATAAAATCGTGACAATTGCAAAACACTTGTACTATAAAATATGAAATGTCTCAGATAGAAAACAAAATATCAAAATATTTCAGGATACAGCAAATTAAATGACAAGATACAACACTTTAAGAGGACCTACTTTATCAATACAAATCAGAGCTAAGACGTGAATGAATTCACTCATGAAAGGAAGGACTGACGGAGAACTGATGAAAAAAGCAACACTACAACTTAATCTCTCAGTGTAGAGGAAGTCTTATGACTAGCAATTGAACAAACTCATCAAACATGTATTATTATCAGTCCAAAGCCAGTAACAAGCCACATTCATTTATTCATTTACCTTTAAAAAATATCTGTGAAGCTAAAGAGGTTTAATTTGAAACAATATAGAAGTAGAAGTGATTTTACAATTTTCTCTAATATAGTAAAACCCTAGAGAAATATAAGGAACATAAAATTCTAATAGGTAAAATATTTTTCCAGCATCATGAGCATACATCACAAGCCTCCTCAAAACTGTTTTAAGAAATGTTTGAAATTAAGTGAAAATTATTAAATCCAATGTCTAAAGAAACATTGATTTGTTATTATTCTTAAAAAGAATGATATAAATGAATGAGAATTCTAATAAGTCAAAGAGAGAAAAAAAGTTAGAACAATAATACAACAGATTAGCCTTGCAAATCTGAAAATTTGAGTTCTGGCATATATTAGATTTAGAGTACAGGCTGCTATTTTCCTTTCTGTAATTTGAAACAAAACAAGAACTGTTTGACCAAATGCATAGATATATTTAATGTACTATTCTATTTTGAATCATGTTATTAAATATCACACATTGTGCTTACATTTTTCATATAATTATATAAGCATAATTCTAACATGGAAGTTTCTTTTTGTCCATAATATCATCATTTCTCCATGATAAAGGATAAAATAATTTAAAACAAAAGCAATTAACACTGATGCAGTGAATGTTATCATTTTGTATCTTGTTAAGTGCTCCTTTACAAAAAGTTACAAAAAGAAGTAGCTAATTTGAGGACTATACAACTTTCAGTTCTGTGACAAGAATGGCAAACATCTGACTTCTTTTCCAGCTACTATTTTGATTTTCTATGATTTATCACAAATTCCAAAGCTTGAATATCTATTGATTAAATGTAAATTAACACCAGAGAGAAATACCTGCGTAAGGGAGACTTTAGGATATACCAAAAGATTTGAGCACTAAATAGAGTCTTGTCTGAATAGCTTATATCATCCCTTCCAGTCTTGGAAGCTGATTGAATTTCATTTTGTTATACTCAACAAGGCATATCAGTGCAGTTCAATAATTAATATATTCTATATTCTAAGTGGAAAGAAAGCAAGTAACTGGTATAATCTGAGGAGCACACTAGGACTGACCCTGGCAGGGATGAAATACAGGGATGGAAATTTTTGGAAAGGGTAAACAGGAAGACAGCTAGAGAACTGCATGAGGGACACTCCAGGACAGAGATAAGGTAATAGAAAAAGAGAGAGTTACGATAAAGAACAAGTTTTACATTCTCCTCCGGCTTCACATGGGCCATCTCTGAATTTTGTTTCCCATACTGCTGAGTGTGTGAAATTGAGAACTAATAAAATCACTTAAATTTCCTAAGTGGTCATTAAAAACATGAATCGAGAGCAACTTATACTTAGACAAATAAAATAGTAGCATTTATCAGTAATATATTTTCTTCTTTTTCTTAAAATTTTATTGTGTTATTTTAGTCACCATACAATACATCATTAGTTTTTGATGCAGTGTTCCAAGATTCATTGTTTACATATAATACCCAGTGTTCCGTGCAATACGGGCCCTCCTTCATACCCATCACCAGGATCACCACCCCTCCACCTCCCCCTCAAATCCCTCAGTTTGTTTTTCGGAGTCCACAGTCTCTCATTGTTTGTCTCCCTCTCCGATTTCCCCCCCTTCACTTTCTTATCTTTATGTGCAAACTTCTAACTACTTCAAAGAAATTACTTCATTTAATACACCAAAATCACTTTGAAGTAAAGAAATTAAACATTTTAAAGAAGAAATCCAAAACACACAAAAAGTTGAGGAGCTTTACTAGTATAAATCAGCTATCAAAGGGAAGCAGCTGTTTTTTAACCAGACTGTCCATTCCAAGATCTTGAATATTTACTCTTATGCTACATAAATTCCAAAACTGGTGGGAGACTATTTAAAAACTGAACCAAGGATTTAGTCTTATTAGTACTGAAATTTGTATAACACTGGCAATTAGACCACAAACACTATCCCCATAAAAATCATTTAAATTTCTCATTTATTAGGCAGGATCTCATTCAATGGAATTTATTATTAGAAAATGAATTTTTTAAAATGTATACATATAAAGGATAAAGTTTATTTTTAATAATGGGAAATTGGAAATGACATTGTTCCTTCTTTAGAGAAATAGCATACCTGAGACTATTAAGTATGCATAAGAAATGTGAAGACTTTTTGGCAACATGGCAAATTGCATACAAACCAACAAAAAGTAAAATAAAAAAAGGTTAGATTCACAATTCTTTATAAGCTATATTTTAACTGTATATAAAATTTACAGCTGAAGAAAAATGTATTCAGAAATACAAGAGAAACTAGATATTTTAGGATAGTGAAAACATGGATGTTTATTTTATTCTTTCTATGTTTCTTTTTCTAACATTCAATTTTACTTTTAATAGGATACTATTGAATGGAAACTGGGAGCCTTTTTTTCTGGAAGGTTATTTGGCAATATTTCTCTGCTCTTTGACCTTTAATTCTTAGGAATTAATCCTAGGAAATCCAAAGATTTCCAACGTCTAGTTTCATAGTGCAATTATTTGAGACAATAAAACATTGGTAACAAAGTAGGTATCAAAATAGGTATAAATTTTGTCTCAATCTTGCATCATCTATACAATAGAAACAATCAGATCATGAGTATTTAGTAGAAAAATAGTTTATAACATAGGACCCTGTCAAGAAATAGTGCAATTAGTTTAACAGTCTTATCTCTGTGAGTTGAATTTATAGGTAATTTAACTTTTTAAAGAACCTCCACTTGTCAAATTTTCAGTGATTAGCTTACATAGTATTATGCTAATTTTTGCAAGAAGCAAATATGTATATGTCTCAAGTCACTGTGCATGTTCATTCAAAAATTAGAAAAAACAACTTTTTTTTAGTGTTTCATCCTCTTTTTCCCTAGAAAATTTCATAATATGAAAACCAAAAAATATTTTTATTTGATAGCAAGATCTATAATACCATATGAAATTAAATCATTTCCTTTGCTTTTGGTCATTTTTTGGTCAAAATTTTATTTAAATTCCAGTTAGTTAACACGTATGGAATATTGGTTCCAGGAATAGAATTTGGTAATTCTACACTTACATATAATACCCAGTGCTCAATATAACAAGTGCCCTTCTTATGCTTATTAATAATACCATCACTTACTCAGCCCATTCACCTCCAGCAACCCTCAATTTCTTCTCTGTAGCTAAGAGTCTCTCGTGGTTTGCTTCTCTCTCTATTTTTTCCCGTCCCCTGTTTATCTGTTTTGTTTCTTAAATTCCACATATGAGTGAAATCATATGTCTTTCTCTGACTGACTTATTTTGCTTAGCATGATACACTCTAGTTCCATCCATATCATTGCAAATGGCAAGATTTCATTCCTTTTTTTTAATGGCTGAATAATATTCCACTGTGTAAGTGTGTGTGTGTGTGTGTGTGTGTGTGCACTTCTTTATCCATTCATCAGTTGATGGACATTTGAGTTCTTTCCATAATTTGGCTCTTGTTGATAATGTTACTATAAACATCGGGGTGTATGTGCCTCTTTAAATCAGCATTTTTTATCCTTTGGGTAAATACCTAGTACTGCAATTGCTGGGTCAAGCTATTCTTATTTTGATTTAAGTTACACTAAGTAAAACAACAGCCAAATATTCATATACGCAGTAAGATTTATGTTTGTTATATGTACCTCCATTTATTTAAACCTATTCCCTAACTCTTGCTCTACTTTAAAATATGAGTAGTAATTACAGCTTTGTAGGATGACCCTTCCAACAAAAAGTTGACATATATTTGTTGGATAAAAACCCATTATTATCTCTGCAACCTGTACCTTGTCGACTGTGGGCAAACAGAACAATTTAATCTCAAGTACTTTCAATTATTCTTCTAAGTAGTGCCTTAGATGACTTTTTAATAAAAGATTCTTTTAAAATTAGGACCTTCTGAATTATAGTGTGTCAAATTTTCAACACACAGAAAATTGGTACTGAAAAATTCATATAAATATAAAATAAACGTGTCTATGTATATTCTAAATTTGTTTGCAGTGGCATCAGCAAGACTTACAGTAGGGATACTCTACCAATTTCAAGTAAGTATATTTAGAATATGCTAAAATTAAATTTCTTTGTTTTTTTTTAAAGGTCACTTTTATTTTTTGTATTATAGCTTTATCATAATATTATCTATGAACACTATTCAAAAGGCTATTTTATCTTTAAGAATGTATTTTTTGGAGTGCCTGGGTGGCTCAGTGGGTTAAGCCTCTGCCTTCCGCTCGGGTCATGATCCCAGAGTCCTGGGATCGAGCCCTGCATCAGGCTCTCTGCTCAGCAGGTAGCCTGATTCCTCTGCACTCTCTGTGTGCCTCTCTGCCTACTTGTGATCTCTGTCTGTCAAATAAATAAACAAAATTTAAAAAAAAAAGAATGTATTTTTTATTAGTCAAAATAAATGACATTTATATTATAATGTTTATGTAAGTTCTAAGTGATTGGAAGATTTTACTATTCAAAGATCATTTCTATAAATAGCATTATGAAGTGATATTACTTTGTCACTTGACTAGCACTGTAGCATCATTTTCAAGGAATCTATCCTTGAAATCCAATGCATTTTAAGAAGATTAATTAAGGTCAAATTTATAACAGGATGGGATAGATTCTAGAATCAAAGTAAAGTAACTTAATATCAGACTGTGAAATGGTTCCCAATAGAATACATTGATATTTAGGAGAGGAGAAATAGAATGGGTAAATAATTGTATCACACACATAAAGGAATGTCTGCATATTCAGAGATACTGATGCATCTGTAGCTCAGTGCCTCTAGCTGAAAAATTCTTTAGGTCATTTTATTAACTTCCTTGAGTTGCTGTAACATATACCACAAACCCTGGCTTAAGGCAATAGAAATTTATTGTCTCATAGTTTTGGAAGCTCAAGGACTGAAATAAGGTGTTGGTCAGGCGCCCAACTTCCTCTGAAACCAATAAAGGGGATCCTCCTTTGCCTCCTCTTAGTATCTGATGGTGGCAATCAATTCTTGGCATTTCTTGGTTTACAGCTGCATACTCTGCAGCTCTGCCTTTGTCATCACATAGAATGCTCCCCATATGTCTGTGCTTTGGCCATCTATTTTTACAAAAACAGCACTCATAAGGAATTAAGGGAGCACTTTATTCCAATACGAGCACATCCTGACTTAACTGACGTACATTAAAATGGCCCTATTTCCAAATAAGATCACATTCTGAGGTACTTGTGTTTAGAACTCCAACATATCTTTTGTAAGGGGAAGGCTGGGGGACACAATTTTACCACTAATAGTCATGATAACTATTGTATGAGGTTCTTTAAAAAAAATAGTAACCTTTCTATATTAACTGTTGGCAGTGCTGTACAAGTCTAGAAATATTTAGAACTCAAAGCATAACAAACCATTCTACCATAACATATCTAGGGGTGTGCAGCATAAAAGAGCAGCAGTGCCTCAGGAAGTCCTCTGTCACTGTGATAAGAATGCTACCTCTTCAAATGGAGGAAAGGGGTTTTTCCCACCACAAAAGGAGTTGCATAAGATGTAAGGTTTTCAACACACAGTAATTACTAGTATTAGAGGTTCTACTGAGTAGGAACCTTCTCCATATGAAGCATTTGTCCTTCTACACTGCTCCTCCTAAATCTTGACTGAACCTTATTTGTAAGATTTAGATTATGTGGTTATACTAATTTATAGAAAAGTTAATAATATGGGTAAAAATATTACACAGTGGCACCTGGGTGTCTCAGTCAGTTAAGTGCCTGATTCTTGATTTCTGCTCAGATCATGATCTTAGGGTGGTGAGATCTAGCCATGCTTCAAGCTCCACACTGGAGGTAGAACCTGCTTAATATTCTCTCTTTCCCTCTACCTCTGCCCATGCTTGCCCTCTCCCTCTCTATCCCTAAAACAATAAAATTTAAAAAAAAAATGCACAGATTTTTATTTTTTCACTGTTTTCTTTCTGTTTTATCAGCTTTCACATTTGCCAAGTTGTTATTTGCGTCATTTTCTGTAGAAATTGAACAGGAGTAAAATGGCCATCTCTTTCTATTATAAACATAAAATCAAGCAAGAATTTACATGGGGAAAATATAATTTAATTCACATTAAAAAAAAATTTCCATGGGTATAAGATGTCACAGTTCCAATATTTGCTTTCAGAGAGAATCTACAATCATGAGTTAAGATAGGCTACCTTGGAACCACATCAAAATATTAGCAAAAATCATTTTTTCAAAAGATTCTCTTTCAAAAAAATCCCCAACCCCATCATAATATTGTAGGTCCAAATATTCATAATTTCTGTGGTAAACATGGCAAGCTTAGGGCTATATGTCATCCAGTTATACATTTTTAACGAACTAATTGTGTAGAGTACTTACAATGTGCCATGGTTTTAAGTATTTTATTTATGACTCATTTAATGCTCACAATTATCAGCACATGTTTTATATGTAGAAATTTATAGAGGGTGTATGAAATAGCTAGGTGATTTCAATTCCTTAACTGACAGTTTAAATACATGGAAAATAGTTAACATTATATTGTCTTGAATATTTGACCCCAAACACTGGTGGGCTTATTTACAAGATTACAATAAATATCAGGAAATGTTATAAATATATATGCAGGCCTAAGTCCATGGCCACATTTTCCTTTGTGTTAACATGTAATTTTAAGCTACCCAACACCGTTATTAGTCCTAATAGAAAAAAAAATTATCAATTCACCTCATAGATATCTCGTGCATCAACATTGATTGCATGCTTAAATCAGAAAAAAGTCTTGTTTATACAATCCTCCAATTCTTCTTTGTACTGCCTGCTACAAACGGTATAGTAAGAATAATAATGTATACATACACTTATCATCTTATAACTCTGGTTTACTATCATGGGCCAGATAATTAAATCTAACTTCACTGCTATTGTTTTTAAGATAAAGCAATAGCAATGAGAGTATGCAATAGATTTTGAAAACTTGCAAATGTTTATCAAAAAGTTTATCAAGCTATCCTTCCAGTCCATATATTAAGGCAATTTTCTACTTCATACATATCTGCATATATTATTAAATCTGTCCCTTTTAAAAGTAATTTTTTTCATAATACCAAAGCATGTATGTTTACTCAGAACTACTTAAGAAACATAAAACAGTTGCTTAAAATTTTACTACCAGGAGAACAATGCAATTGACCTTCCCCCCCTCCACATACTTTTGGTTACTCTGTTTATATCTATTAGGTTAGCTCAAAGTCAACTTGTAAAAATTGAAAACCTTTTTCTACATATACCACTTTCCTCCAGTGGTCTCTGTGTTTGTACATAATAATACATTTCACTAAAAACCTGTGAATTGAGTAGTATAAAACATCTCTATTGCCCATTTATCCAAACAGTCTCTAAATGATCTCAATTCAGCTTGTAATCATACCTTTTAGATTCTTTCATCTTCTTTTAATCTAAGACAGTTTTGCTAAATTTCCATACAATATCAATCCTCCCTGCAGTTCAACTGATCAAGTCATTCTCATTATTAAGGCCCTGTATTAATTCCTCATTGCTCTTAATAAAGTCCATACTCCCTCACACTCCTTAGAATGGTTTTTCTCAGTGTGTATTTTATTTCCCGTATCTTCTATCTAGAAATAGCACTGGTTAATGAAATTTTTGAGACATGTTTTTGAACCATGCTTATTTTTAATTCTTTCCCATTTGAGTGAGTATCTTACCCATTGCCTTTAAGCTTATTCTTTCTTATATGTTCAGCTTGCTTCTCCCTCATCCTTCCTCCATCAACAAACTAAAATCTCTAGGACCTGTGCTACCTGCACTAATTCAGTGAAACATTTACTGATTCATAGAATAGATTGAATTTCCCTGTTCTAAGCCTATAAACTTTAATATTTCCCTTAGACCAGACCCCCCTTTTACCGTAATTCTTGGTATAATGTATTTCTCCCAAGAAAGCTTGAAAATATTAAGATGACAGCCAATGACTGATGTCTATCTTCTTTTTCCTATATCCCAGGAGAGTGCACAGTGTTAGTTTCTTCAAGGGGAAAAAATGGAACATTTGTAGATCTGATGAATTAATCAAATAGTAATTTGTTCCTTTAATTTTCCACCTTCAACATGTAAGCGATTTATTGCTTTTCATTATTCAAATAGCATTGCATTGAATAAATCTTGCTTTTATATGTCTACATATATCTATAATTATTATATTTAAATACATTCCATGAGAGCACTCTTTGGCTAAATATATATAATTTCTAAAAGTTTTGTACAGTATTAATTGTGTTCAAAAAGATTTATAAGCATACATAACTGTATTGTACATTTTTCCTGCTACTAAAGATGTGTTGACAATTTTACATCTAAGGCAATTTAACTATAGTTGGTTGACGTATTTAGGTATCAGTTAATAAATTAAAAAAATATATATATATAGAGCACAATTACAGATCACTATCCAAATACAACTAATGTGTATATATATGTGTGTATGTATATACACACACATTATATATATATATATATATATATATATATATATACACATTTAAAATTTGGTAGTTAAAATTTTTTTCTTAATGACTGAATTTGCTTACTCTAAAATGTTGAATATTTATTAATGAGCATTTAATATTTACTTTTTATGTAAAAATATGAGAACAAGGAATGAATGTTTTTATTTATAGTCTTACTTTCCAGAGAACTTAGTTTTGTCTTTGGATCTTGGTTATGATGATGATGGTGATCTCTGTGATCTCTGTCATTATTGCAATTATGCAGGCAGCACTTGCATAACCAAGACAGAATCTACTTTCCAACTTCCTTAATTCTGTGGTTACTAGAATGAGTTAGAGAAAAAAATCAAACATTTTCTGTTTATCTCTGAAAATCTAGATCAGACTTCTCAGCAACACTCCTTTTAGCAAATGTTTAGATTATATTTTTGTGATTCCAAAGCTTTATTTGGAAATGTAATAATTCATCAAATGTCCCATTTCTAAATCTTCTTGTAGCTACCGTACAGATATAACATCAAGATCAAGTGGTAAGGTCTCCAGCAGCATCACCTAATATGTGAGGTTATATCCTATGCCAAACTTTGAATGTATCATAAAAACATTGAATTACCTCAGTAGTTCTGTGTCTGAGAAAAAAAAAAAAAGTACATTTAACTTTGCAGCACTGCAATGCAAAGCATCAGCTGTCACTAACTGACTTCAAGAACACCATCAACTTCTGCAAATGTTATCTGAAAGAAATTCAACAAATATATTGCATGTCATCCCAAAATAATAAGAGATCTCTCATACTTTTACTAAGTGTTATTGACTGTAACAAATGACAATATCTATTGCAAAAGTAGATTATCGATTATACCACTGCATCGCACTAACCTATATCGTCAGAAAATTATCTGAATTTTTAAAAATCACATTTGTTTGAACTACAAAGTTATTAACACTATTTGGTTGCCATTGTTGCCCTAAATCTAATAGTATTTTTTGTGGTTTTATTTATTATTTCGTCCTACATGTATTTGTTTCGAAAGACAAAGATTACTATTTCCGCTTTACAGATGGAGAAAATGAGAGTTTCTTTCTTTCTTTTTTTTTTTTTAAGATTTTATTTATTTATTTGACAGACAGAGATCGCAAGTAGGCAGAGAGGCAGGCAGAGAGGCATGCAGAGAGAGAGAGAGGAAGGGAAGCAGACTCCCTGCTGAGCAGAGAGCCCAATGCGGGGCTTGATCCCAAGACCCTGAGACCATCACCTGAGCCAAAGCAGAGGCTTAACAACTGAGCCATCCAGGCACCCCAATTTTGAAGTATTTAAAACAATGAAAAAACTTTACTTGACTTTTTAAAAGACAGAATGATTCCAAGGGGTAAAAGTTTTAAGTAAAGCCTCATAGTTAAACAAATATTTCTATATTCTATATAAGAAATTATGGAGGTAGCACTGAATATGAGGAGAGGAACAGAAAACAAAAATATATATGAATGGTGCTTTAATCTTCTAGTGATTATATCTTTTTATGCTCTGCATCCACAAACAGTATGGTATTGTGATAAAGGTCGGTTTCCCAAAAAATCCTTGGTGAATGACACTTTATTTGAAGACAAGCAGAGAGATATTCCACGAAATGGCAGTGAACCTATGCTCCCATATACCAGAAGCAAACATGGAAGCTTACATATATAATAAACTGCTGGGAGGTTAAAAACATCAGACACAGTCACTAATTAAAAAAAAAAAAAAAACTATACATAATGAATATCAACTTTCTATGTAGTATAAATGTAAATGATGATTCAAATGTCGTTTTATATTTTTAGATAATTGTACTTATAGAAATAAATCTGGTTGTCCTGTATCTGTTTATCTTACTTCTGTTCTTTTTCTGAGTTATCTTTCTTGCATACTTAAAACCATCATCAAAGTCACCTCTTCTAAAGAATTTTTATTAGACTGTGTTATTCACCATTGAGTCTGTTTCCACGTTTTACAACGTGTGAACCTTGAGACATCATTCACACTAGTGAAGGTTACCAGGACTTTGAATCCTAGATATACATTTATACTGGGAGATTTTCCCAATATGAAACAGAGTAGTTGAATCTATACAAAACTAGTATTATGGGTTTAATGAGCCTATCAGGAAGATTGTGTCCCTCTTAAAGTTTAAACTTTTAGGGTAAAAAACTTCCAAACCATTTTCAAAAGATATATTTGAAGTGCTTTTTATACAAGATAAAATTATCTACATTTATCATTTTTTAAAAATGAGAGAAAAAAAGTATAAGGATGAATTAATAATTCTATACTATCTATGGACACAGCCTGATGCAATCAGCAGTACATTAGAATGTAAAGTGCCTTTAAGGGGTGCCTGTGTGGCTCAGTAGGTTAAAGCCTCTGCCTTTGGCTCAGGTCATGATCCCAGGGTCCTGGGATCAAGCCCTGCATCGGGCTCTCTGCTCCACGGGGAGCCTGCTTCCTCCTCTCTCTCTGCCTGCCTCTCTGCTTACTTGTGATCTCTGTCCGTCAAATTAAAAAAGAAAAAAAAAAATTAAAGTGCCTTTAAGCGTAAGGAGTTTTAAAAACATTTTTTCTTTGTGTGAAAGTATTTTCTATATGTATAACTTCAAAATACATATTCCAAAGTCTTGTTTATATAAACTTATACTTAAGAATCTAAATATCTGTTTTAAGGAATTCTTCAAAATCTTTATAAAAATATAATAATAAATTCTATCTAATGGTTTTTCAGAATGTAATTCATTACTTCTGAGTTGTAACTGAGTCTGATTTCATTTTGAATAATTTTTCATCATTTAGTCCCATAATCTAGATTATAAAATACATGAAACAATAAAATCTCCATGGCACATGGAGTTTAATATAATTAAACTTAAATTTGTTTTATGTCTATTATATTCCCAAGTGCTCTAGTAGTGAACATGGCAGTGGTTCTATTAGATTTCTTTTGCATATATATATTTCATTACATCATTTAAAAACTTTGACATGTGCAATCACAGCATTATGTCTAAAACTATGTATTCAAGTAAGGTTTTACATCTCTTAACTGTTTACATCCAGAAAGAAAGAAATTCCTTTTACATGAATAAAGAATAAGATTACACAATGTTTGGGCAAAAGTATCTTTAAGGACATGTATAGTTACTTTATCCATTATTTTTGAGTACTTCCTTATTATTAATATTGTAAATATAAAAGATCAGCAGAATTTAGGGCATGAATTTATGACATTTTAAATTTGAGATATCTCATAGTACCAATAGCATCCGTTAAATATGGTAATAGCTACAAATTTGAAATAATCTATACAAACTCAGAATATATTTGGCATGTCTTTCAGAGTTTTTTTTTTCAGAATATAATTCATTACTTCTGAGTTGTAACTGAAGCAGTTAAAAATGGTAAGTCCAGTTAAAAACATTCACATTGTCTATAAAACATGGAATGATGCTTATTTATAATGATATAAATTCAAAAGCTTGTGGAGTATAAATATAGCACAATTAAAATTACAACAACAGGGTCATTGATGGGGAAGAGGGTCATTTTTAAAATAAAGTTTTCTATTTCTTTCAGTTTATTCACTGGGATTATATTTCCTTTATATTTACAATATTAATGATAAGGAAGTACATTTTCCCTCAAGTTTTATACTAAACATATATTTAGGGGTGCATGGGTGCTCAGTCATTAAGCATCTGCCTTCGGCTCAGGTCATGATCCTGGGGTCCTGGGATCAAGCCCACATTGGGTTCCCTGTTCCACGGGAAGTCTGCTTATCTCTCTCCCACTCCCCCTAATTCTGTCTCCTCTTTAGCTGTATCTCTCTCTGTCAAATAAATAAATAAAACCTTTAAAAACAAACATATTTAGCATATGTAATATTAAAAATAACAAAGAATACCAGGTTTTATATTTAAAGAATCAAAAATTTGGGGTGCCTGGGTGGCTCAGCGGGTTGGGCCTCTGCCTTCGGCTCAGGTCGTGATCTCAGGGCCCTGGGATCAAGCCTTGCATCGGCTCTCTGCTCAGCAGGGAGTCTGCTTCCCACCCTGCCCCCTCCCTCCTGTCTCTCTCTGCCTGCCTCTCTGCCTACTTGTGATCTCTGTCAAATAAATAAAATCTTAAAAAAAAAAAATCAAAAATGTAACTTACTCAACTGTAATTAAAATTGAATTTATTTGTGAAATCATGTCTTTGCCTGTGAAAAGTAATTATTATAATGCAATTTAGTATAGCCTTATGAGATCTTTAGTATAAATTTGAATGCAAACATTTTGTTATGTTCCAAGAATAAAAGTGATTAAAGGAAAAACTTAAGGAATTCATTACAGTAAACAGACCGTATCAGGTTTTTGTTTGCTTGCTTGTTTTGTTTTCTCAAAATAATACCAAGCAAAACCTTTTGAGAAAAGCAATTTCTATAACACTATCAAAATATATATTTCTACATCTTTGAATTTCTGTGTTTTACCTAGGAATAGAGCTAAAATGCCATTTCTCATATTGCTTTGACATCCTAGGCAGACACATGCTCAGATGAATTCTATAGGCTTCTTACAAAATGGGAAGCTCATCCTATAGTTCTGAATTTAACCCCCTTTTATTTCCACACAGACAAACACATACTCAGACAAGTCAGTACTATTATGTCTTGAGATATTTCTTTTAAAAAGTGGTTTTATTCTTCTAATATATTGTTGGTTGACTATCTTTAAAATCTACTAATAAATTTCTTATTAAATAAAATGTGTATATGAGTTTTAAGAAACAATTTCTGCTATTTGATGAATAATTCAAATTGGATAATTTATACAGTTTAGCTTTCTGCCCATTTTTTGACATGATTATCTGTTTTTTGAGTGTTGAGTTTAAGGAGTTCTTTATAGATCTTGGATATCAGCCCTTTGTAGTGTCATTTGCAAATATCTTCTCCCATTCCGTGGGTTGCCACTTTGTTTTGTTGACTGTTTCCTTTGCTGTGCAGAAGCTTCTTATCTTGATGAAGTCCCAAAAGTTCATTTTTGATTTTGTCTCCTTTGCTTTTGGAGATATATCGTGAAAGAATTTGCTGTGGCCAATGTCGAAGAGGTTACTGCCTATGTTCTCCTCTAGGATTTTGATAGATTCCTACCTCACATTGAGGTCTTTTATCCATTTCAAGTTTATCTTTGTGTAAGGTGTAAGAGAATGGTCAAGTTTCATTCTTCTATACATCGCTGTCCAATTTTCCCAGCATCATTTCTTGAAGAGACTGTCTTTTTTCCACTGTATATTTTTTCCTGCTTTGTTGAAGATTATTTGCCATAGAGTTGAGGGTCCATATTTGGGCTCTCTACTCTGTTTCACTGGTCTCTGTGTCTGTTTTTATGTCAGTACCATGCTATCTTGGTGATCACAGCTTTGTAGTAAAGTTTGAAATCAGGCAATGTGATGCCCCAGTTTTGTTTTTCTTTTTCAACATTTCCTTAGCAATTTGGGGTCTCTTCTGGTTCCATACAAATTTTAAGATTGTTTGTTCCAGCACTTTGAAAAATGCCACAGAATTTTGATTGGGATGGCATTGAAAATATACATTGCTCTGGGCAGTATAGACATTTTAACATTTTAACAATGACATTTTAACAATGTTTATAGACATTTTAACAATGTTTATTCTACCAATCCATGAGCCTGGAATGCTTTCCCATCTTTTTGCGTCTTCAGTTTCTTTCATGAGTGTTTTGTAGTTCCTCGAGTACAGATCCTTTACTTCTTTGATTAAGTTTATTCCCAGGTATCTTATGGCTCTTGGTACTATAGTAATTGGAATCGATTCTCTAATTTCCCTTTCTATTTTTTCATTGTTAATGTATAAGAAAGCAACTGATTTCTGTGCATTTATTTTGTATCCTGCCACATTACTGAATTGCTGTATGAGTTCTAGTAATTTGGGGGTGGAGTCTTTTGGGTTTTCCATATAAAGTATCATGTCATCTGTGAAGAGAGAGAGTTTGACTACTTCTTTGCCAACTTGAATACCTTTTCTTTTTGTTTTCTGATTGCTGCTGCTAGGACTTCTAGTACTATGAAGAACAACGGCGGCAAGAGTGGGCACCCTTGTTGTGTTCTTGATCTCAAAGGTAAGGCTGTCAGCTTTTCCCCATTGAGAATGATATTTCCTGTGGGTTTTTCATAGATAGATTTTATGAAATTGAGGAATGTTCCTTCTATCCCTATACTCGGAAGAGTTTTAATCAAGAATGGATGCTGTATTTTGTCAAATGCTTTTTCTGCATCAGTTGAGAGGACCGTGTGGTTCTTCTCTCTTCTCTTATAGATTTGTTCTGTCACATTGATTGATTTGCGAATATTAAACCACCCTTGCATTCCCTGGATAAATCCCACCTGGTCATGTGGATAATCTTTTTAATGTACTGTTGGATCCTATTAACTAGGATCTTTTTGGGAATCTTGGCACCCGTATTCATCAGAGATATGGGTCTGAAATTCACCTTTTTGGTGGGGTCTTTGCCTGGTTGCCTAATCAGGGTAGTGGTGTCCTCATAAAAAGAGTCTGGAAGCTTTCCTTCTGTTTCTATTTTTTGAAACAGCCTCAGGAGAATAGGTGTTATTTCTTCTTTGAATGTTCAATAGAATTCCCCAGGGAATACCTCAGGTCCTGGGCTCTTGTTTTTTGGGAGGTTTTTGATCACTGCTTCAATCTCATTACTAGATATTGGTGTATTCAGATTGTCAATTTCTTCCTGTTTCAGACTTGGAAGTTTATAGGCTTCCAGGAATGCATCTATTTCTTCTACGTTACTTAACTTACTGACATATAACTGTTGATAATAATTTCCTTAGTTACAGTTTGATTAATAACTAATTAATCAAAATTCACCTCCACAAGTTTGCTATTAATCCTCCTCTGTGCATATTAAATTCTCATATTTTGCATTTAATAAGAAAAGGTATTTTGATACTTTTCATAAGGAGAATAACAATAGCAGTGTTTTGAAGTTGATTTTACATGTCATAATTAATATTTTCACTGTGCTTTTAATGCCTTGCAAACTACACTGCCTTTTTATGTGTGTGTGTGAAGTTTACTGTGTGCCATTAAATAAGTGAATAAATAGAAATTGTTTATAAAATAAGTGTCTGTCATCAGTATTTAAAGATGTTACTTAAAACAATTGTTCACTGGAAATGACAAAAATCTTTGAACCATGACAAGTTAAATTATTAACAAAGAAATCTATGTAAGATAAACTGTAATGGATATTACAGTAATGGCTAACAAGAAGTATTGTATTATGGGGATTAAATTCATAATTAGTGTGTCCAGTGGAATCTCCTTGAAAATACAAAGAGAATGATTATTACATATCTGTTGAATCATTGTACTGTTCATTTTACTCAGAGTTTTTAATGTATAAATTAAGGATATGTAAATTAGACCACGTGAACTTAGTTCATATTCAGTTTATTCTGTTAATTTTAAGTTTTCTGTGTCAGAAATATGGGTAACGTCATAGACCTTTGTAGTTAACAACAACAAAACAACAACAACAACAACAACAAAAACCTTGTCACCTTGATAAGCCCAGTCTTTGCAAGTGCAGTTACATGTGGTTGTTTTTTAATATAAAAAATTCAAGGGATTTGTATAAAGGAAATATTTTAACAATTGAGGGACCAATGGGATACCCATTTATTGTCAGGAAGGAAAAACAAAACAAAACACCAAGGGTCTTGAAAGTTTAAATGACATAGAAGCTCACATAGTGGCAAAGTAAGTATTAGATCATGGGTGTCTTAACACAAACTCCACTTTTCTCTCAAGTCTATGTAAATTTATGTAGAAATGTAAATTATGAATCCACCATACAAGCTTTATTAATTATATCTATGCTATCCAAGAATAACATCTCTGGGCCTCAGTTTTATCATTTTTAAATTGAAGATTTTTGACTTCATAACCATCAGATTTGGAAAGCATCTGATTCTTCATGTTTTGAACAGTTTAATTCCATATTTCAATTTTATTGATATTGACATAAAATTACTAATGTAACTTAAAACTATGAAAGGATTTTTTTTTCAGTAAACAAGAAGAAAATTAGTAACAGTATAAAATATAATATTTTAGAAAATAGTTATAATGAAAATTATTAAATAAAGGCCACTGGAACATTCTCAGAGAACTCAAAAGTGACAGGATAGAAACTACATAAAATAAGAAAAAATGTTTTTTAGAATAATAATGAAAATTTATTAGCAAATGATATTCAAATGGCTGATATGGAAAGGAAAGTTTCTAAGCTGTAAAAGAGAGAGAATTTTCAAACTTTTGGTCATAAATTAGAGAAGAAACTGACAAAATGTTATTTCTAGGTACATGTCAGCTTACTAATCTAATTGGCCAAAGGAAACACTTATACATTGTGAGTATAAAAGAAGAATCTGAAGCAAACATTACTTTTATATTTTTAAAGAGCATTTTGGTATTTTGATTTAATTTAGAATATTATTACAAATTTCAAAAAAATTATAACAAAATCAGATGAAGAGAAATCTTGTAAAAACAAAAGAGCATAAAGAGATCAGTGTTTCTCAGAAGCTGGAGCAAATGGGTTGTAGGGATTGACTACTAAGGGTATGAAGAAATTTGATGGAACAATGAAATTGCTCTGTATTTTGACTGTGGTGCTGATTACATGCTAGACACCTTTATCAAAAAATAGAAATCAGACAAAATGGCTTGGCTAGGAGAGTGTTAGACTGAAGGCTCTTTAAATAGGAAATAGAAATACACAGTAAAAAGAATGAGTTTTATAGTATGTAAATTATTCCTTAATAAATCTGAGCTAATATGAAAGCTTACAAAATTTTTTGATTATATATATAAATATCTTATTCCATTTCCATATAGGTATACCTTATGCAATGGAATTTTGGTATTTCTTAATTTCTAAATATTACTGTATAAATTAAGTCAATATAATTTTTAAAGGACTTTTAATTGACTCATGTAATGTCAAAATCAAACAATGACTTATAACTCCATGTTTGAATTATTTTTTGAATTCAGCTGCAAGACTATTTTTTTTAAAGATTTTATTTATTCATTTGACAGAGAAAGAGACAGTAAGAGAGGGAACACAAGCAGGAGGAGTGGGAGAGGGAGAAGCAGGCTTCCAGCTGAGCAGGGAGCCCAAAGCAGGGCTCTATCCCAAGACCCTAGGATCATGACCTGAGCCGAATGGTTAATGACTGAGCCACCTAGGCACTGTGAAAGACTATTTTAATTGTAGTTTTCCTTCTGTACTCCTCAATCTAAGAATTACTGTAGTTTTCCTTCTCTCTCTCTTTAAAAAAAAATTATTGATGCAGTTGGACTCTGAATTCTACATGCAAATTATATTTTTGTATTTACTTGTTAGGTTCTATTTGTTGATATGACACTGTCATGTTTGACATTTGTAATCTTTACTTAGAAAAGTAGAAATTCTACCTTCTGTTAAAATTCTCTTTATATTAATTCTTATATTCCAAATACGAGTGAAAAAAAGTTGCTCAGGAAGTTGCTTAAGAGTCTGAAAACCAGGTAATATGCACGTTTTCATTTTAACTGTTACAGATATATAACAATTCCTACCCAAAGACCACCATTAAATTTTAGCTGAGGTAATTTAAGGTTGAAGTACTTGTTTATGATGAAAGAAATTATAGTAAATTAAAAGTGCCTAATTCATAAAAAATAGATCATCTTTAATTTTTGATCCAACAACAATGAAATAAAGTATATTATTTGCAAAATTTAAGTAAATTAGATGGTGTAAGGATTTCCTGGTTAGTATGATACAATCTATTTCAAATCTATAATATAAATAAGGACTGGAGAAAAAAAGAATGCATTGTATCTGTTTTTAAGAAATGAATATACAATTCATATTTTAAAATAATAAAAAATATCAGTAGTTATGCAGCTAACAACTTACCTTCAGCTACCTCCAGGTACTTGGAATTTTATGTAAATACAAATTTTCAAGCTATTATTACCATCACGAGTATTTTGTAAACTAGAAGAGTAAGAAAATATTGAAAGGAACTTGCATATTAAGAAATAATTAAACAATTTGTTACCTTTTTTAATATGCACGTGAAAAACATAAATGTGTTATTTCAGTTAGGTATGGGAGAAAGCAGCAAACCGAACAAAAAAATATTTTTTGAAAGATTTTTATTTATTTGTTGAGAGAGAGAGAGACACACACACACACAGAGCACAAGCAGGGGGAGCAGAAGGCTGGGGGAGGAGCAGACTCACTGGTGAGCAAGGAGCCCAATGAGGGACTTGATCCGAGTATCCTGGAATCATGATCTGAGCTGAAGGTAGACACTTAACTGACAGAGCCACCCAGGCGTCCCTGCACAAAAAAGTATTTGATAGGTATAATTACTTATTTTAATCCATAAGCAACCCTCTCATTGACAGAGCTTCCTGGTACTTATTTTCACAATTATCTTTCCATTAAAGCACTTACCTAAGACAAATTAGCATATCAGATGTTAATAAAATACATATATTTATATGCATAATGTAAATATGACAATTTTATTAATACAATCTTACATCCACAATTCACCTTCACGTTAAAAAAAAAAAAGTATGGGACCCATTAGGATATAGGAAACATAAACTAAGTAATTAAAGGGAAGATAAATGTGCTGATAAATTTTCCTGTGTTTAATTTGCATTTATATGTATTTTTTTGTACTCATTTTTATCACCAAATAAGAGAATGCTAAAGTATGTAACTGTTTTTTAAGTATATATAAATGCTTCAAATTAGTTATTTCTATATCTTTAGTGGACAATAAAAATGTATGGTTTTAAACCTTAACAAATAAAATTTTTGCTTGCAAGGAGAAAAAATATCTTTTGTCTTTAATTTTTGCCAACTAGCAGAGTTTCTGTTATTCTGCAAGACTCAATAAATTTTTGTTGATTCATAATTAGTTCAAAGAAAAAAAAAGGAAAATGTTTAATCAATTCCAATGAATAATTATATTGGCTATTCTAGTGGAATAAACTCCTTGAAGCTAGAAAATGGCATATTTGTCATGTATTCTGCAGCATCTAGCTCAGGACTAAAAGTAAAACAAATGACAAAAATGGGTTTTAAGAACAATTGAGTCAGTAAATTATTTAAGAAAAATATTTTAATACAGGATACAACTGACACCAGAAAAGATTATGGGAGATATATGGACTCTTGACTCCTAAAAAGTTTAAATACAATCTACCTTAAGTAATGCAACATATAAGAACGAAATCATTTATGAGTTTAAAATGTGTATGTTATCCTTATAATGAATATTCATTGAAAACTATAAACACACACATGATCCCATCAACAATAGTTGTCCTTCACATCATAACTAGGTAAAATTCCTCTTTCTGAGGAAAGGTATGAGCTTTTGGGAGAAAGGAAGTTCTGAGAATGTAAACCATTATTTTCTTCTGTAAATGCGACATTTTCCAACAACTTCCAAGAACAAGAACTGAATACATAATTCTCAATCTTAAAAATGCAGCAGCACATTAATCAGAAAGACTTGGTTGTTTGCACGGATGGGTTTAGCTATATAGGACAGAGCTGCCCAGGAGTTAACAAATGTAAGAAACAGCTTCTCTGTTTTACGAAAGTTGACAGAGTATCAGGATAATTATCCAGTATATGTAAAATCACAGTGGAAATTGACTTTTTTCTTTTATTGGTGTGTTTTTGTTTTGTTTATTGGTGTGTTCTTTGCCTAGACATCATTAAAAATGGAATTCACAAATAATAAAAATCAATACAGTGTTTACTCAAAAATATCGATTTAAGAAGGAAAAAAATAATTCAACCTATTTTGCCAAAATGTTTCTCTCTTTGTTCTTGTTCTTTTTAGTGTTATTCTATTCTTCATTTAGTTATGTAGTTTATCAGAAGTTAGGGTAGCTGATTTAATTTTTTAAAAATAATGTCTCTACTCTTCTTCCTATGAAAATACATATTCTTAACATAGTGGAAAAGCATTTGAATAGTAATAAGAACATTTAAAAAAGAAATGGTAAACAACACAGGAAGGATAAACAATTTAATGAATTTGATACCTGATAATTTTATAGAAATTGAAACACTAAAAAAAGAATCATATATTGGTTAGTCAGCCTTACACTAATTTTTGGTTAATTATTAATTTTTGTTTGTTTGGAATTATAAATGGGATTTAAGTGCTACACCATGATTCTTTTAACTCTTGAACTTTGATGGAGATGGTCACCTCTGCTATGGAACTAACCTGAATAAAAGTGCTTTTATATCATTTATTAAGTAAGTAAGGTCTTCATATTTTCTCTCTGTTTTGTACAATGTCTTCTTATTTCACTCATTATACACACACTTACACATATATGCATACCAAAAAACTGGTATTGTAAGTGAATTTTACAAATGAGCATTGGCAATGTTATCCATTAATTAAAAAAAATTAAAAATAAATAAGAGTGTAAGAATCATCTGAGGAAAAAATACGTAAGTGCTATACCTGTCTTTTCCCAGAGACATATTTTAAATTACAATTGCCCTACAGTAGTTTGCTCTATTTATTAGTATAGAAAACATCTAAATGTTTAATGATTTTGTGGGATGGAATGGAATTGGGAGGATAGGAGAAGACTGTATCAAGATTTATAAATGCTTATCTCTAATTAGATTAGGTGTAATTTAGTGTGAGCAAACATAGTGATGCAAAAATCTAAAGAAAAAATGAGATACAGAGGAGTACGTAGAGCTGTAAAAGAATTTCTTCCATCATTAAAGAATCTTTTTCATATAACTAAGACTTTTCATGTCTTAAACTTTCTTTTTTATAAACCTTAATTTTAAATGCAAGTCTAATTATTTGACCTTTATGAAATTTGTTGTCACAATTTTCAAAAGTAGTTCAGTTATAAAGAAGAAAGTATACATAGTAATAGGAATAAAATAATTTTTTAAAAAAATGTGTTGTATTTAATAAGAAAACTATTTATTAAACTATTTATTAAACTATTTATTAAAAACTATTTATTAAATGTCACATTACTGTACAGAATATTATAGTTTTTAGATGTTATGTTCATACAGGCAATTCCTTAAATGAGATACAGCAGAAAGTTATCCCCTTGATGTGTTAAGCATTTGAACTTGATTTAGATTTCCTAAAAGTACTACATCCTTTGATCATGTATGTCAAGTTTTAAAGTGAAAAGCAATTTAATTTGATCAAAATTGAAATAAAAAATATCATACGACATCTGAAGTTTTGCAAAAACATTTATATAATACATTTGGTGAAATCACAGCCCATATTTGTTTAATAATCACTTCTTAGTATACTGCACTTTTTTTTATTATTTTGGTTTACATAGATACTTCTTTTAATTAAATTAATTTTTGTATTATCCACTTCGATTTTGTATGCATAAATTGACTCAAAGAATTTATATAAGTAAGAAACATGGAGGAATGCACAAAAAGCATTTGAAGACCTAAATGAGATCAAACATGATTAAAAAATAAAAGCCTGATCTCAGATTCTGTGAATTTATTTTTTAGCTACTAAATTGTGCCTTTAGTTGATCCTTAAGTCCTGCAGAGGTTTAGCTTCCTTTTTTACTAGATACTGCCTTTAGCTACTAACCATAGCACTTTAATCACAGAGGTTCCTGTTTCATTAGAGAGCAACAAAGTCCTTGATGTGGTCCTTTTGTTGTTGTCGATTTGTTTGTTATAATTGCAAGGAGTTTTAGGTTAATATTTATTTTCTTCATGGATTCATGCTCTCTGAATTTCCCCAGTTAATGTGCATATGCTATAAAGAAAATAGAGAGAAATATACATAACTGTATTTGGGGTTAAGGTGTGGAACTTAAAGCTTTCCCAAGAAATGAAAGTCAAGATATATATTCATGGAAAAACATCAGTCATTTTTATAGGTAATGCTTAATATGGCAAAAATACAAACACTTTCAAATTATTTTGAAATATTAATACAGTTTTAATTATAATACATGCTATTGGAAAAGATCTTAATGTAGCCATTCTAAATTTATATGCTATATAAATTTATGTACATATAATACAGAAAAATAAATATATATATGCATATACACATATATGAATTTTAAAATGAAAGACCAATATAAAAGTGAACTACTTGAGCAATTGAGAGACTCAAAATTAGCATTTAGCTTATAATAATGACATAGGCAAAACAACAGATAATATAAAATTAAAATATGACAAGAAATTCACTATAAATATGTAGAAATTTATGGGATAAAATTAATTGATTTGAATTAATGAGAAAATGGTAACTTACTAAATAAATAACACTAGTAAGACATATTTAGTAAAAATAATGAAGCAAAGTCAGCTCTAAAAGAGCTAAAGAATTTGAGAGAAAAATAAAAATTAAATTTAAAAATCAAGGTAGATGTGTACTTTAATTATATCGATATGAGAAAGGTCTCTGTATAACATAAAGTAAGTAAGCAATTTGGCCAGGTAATATTTTAAGTTGATGCACATAAAACTTAAAGTAAATAGCAAACTGAAGCAGAAATTTTAAATTCATAAGGTGCTCTTAAGAAGCTATGTCATAAATATGGAACACTTGCAGAACAAACAAACAAACAAAAAATCTCCAGAACACAAAGTGAAACAAGTTTATGGGTATATGTTAAATCTTACTAAATGGACAAAGCTGTAACTATTATGCATAGAAATTATTTAAAGATTTTATTTATTTACTTTTAGAGAGAATGTGAGTGAGAGTGGGGAGAGGGATAGAAAGAAAGAGAGAGTCTCAAGCCGACTCCCTACCAAACATGGAGTCTGACCTAGGGCTTGTCTCAGAATCCTAAAATCATGAACTGATCAAAAACTAAGTCTGCTGCTTAACTGACTGAGTCACCCAGATGCCCCTATACCAATTAACTAAAAAAATAAGTTATTGTAAAAATAGGAGAAATAATAGGTTTCAGAAGTGCATATATTGTAAAAGGATGAATACAAGAAAATCGTTTTAATAATTTTAGGGAGGTTTATTAATAATCCTAAAATGTGTTTTTGATCCAATAAATAAATTCACATCTATAAATATGTCTCTCAACTAATGAGATCCTTGCATGAAGATGAAAGTAAAGCATATTTATTGTATTCTAACTTATAATAGCAACTAACTTGGAAACAAGTTAAATGAAAATAACAGAGTAAGAAGTAGGATCACTTTAGTTCACAAAGGCTGTGTTTTTGTTTCTAGGACAACATGGCTTCTGTTCTTAATGGGGAGGTGGGCCGGTGAATGATGAGGGAAGGGCTCCACCTTGTATTCTTCTATGCCAGCAGTAAAAAAGAATATTCCAAAAATAATCAGATTGACAAAAACAGTTTACAGTATAGTATCCTATGAGAAAAGAAAAATAAATCTGGATGTAGAGAAACTTTAATTAAGTTAAAATATGTAGAAATGGAAATACAAATACTGATATATAAACAGGGCTGAAGGCTTATAGTTTTCTCAAATTGTAAGACATTTGGTGCTGGTTTTTGTCTCAACTTTAGATGTGGGAGCGTTTGCATCATGCTAGTGACATTATCGAAGGACACAGTGACCTATTATACTAAGAGCATTATGAAGTTCAGAGAGAAACTAATAGTCTAAGGGCATAGATGCACTCTGCTTAACAGGAACCAAGATAACTACTGTCAACTACTGGTCTTTGCCAAGCAGCAAAAGGAAGATAACTTGGTTCACATTTAGCTTCTCATAGTTTGCAGATGGTACTTCCTCTTCCTGTAGCTTAAAGTTTTATTCCCGTGGATGATTTCCTCCCCTCTCTCTTTCCCTTTCTCCTTTTCCCTCCTTGCTCCAATCTCTTTCTTTTTATCTTGTCTAGTATTGAAGTAGCTCACCTTGCAATGACACTTTAACACTATGTCTCTTTTTCCTTACACTTACACTAATAAATTAGAAATGTTTTCAAGTATTTGCAACCTTTATTTTCTGATTCTATAGTGAACGAGTTATTTGGGCTGCAATCAAAGTAAAATTGTAGCAAAGTGTGGAGAAAGACTTTAATAATTATAGATAGATGGATAAAAGATATTTATATACATGCATATATGTGATTGAATATATATTACTTATATATATTTTACATAAAAATATGTAATATGTATGCATTATGTATTATACCATGCATATATTTTGGAAAATCCATAAATGATAGACCCTTCTGGGTGTGGTATGCTGTAGACAAGCTTATGACAATAAGATTCAATTCCAATGTATGGGGTTTGTCCCAACACAAAGCAATTCTCCGATAGTAGTTGTGTGTCCCACAGTCTAACTCAGTTCCAAGACTCTCTATCCATAAATACCAGTAGATTCTATAGGTTAAGGTCTCAATCCCACAATGCTGCCTGCTCTTCAGATGCCAGTCATTAGCCCAGGTTGTTATCTGTGCTTCTCAAAGACTGGGTATAAATGAGAAGTTTCCACAACCCAGTTCTTGGGTTTTATTAATTTACTGGAGTTCTCACATGACTGAGGAAGCAGGTTTACTCACTAGATTATTGTTTGTTTGTTTTTTAATGAAAAATTTTAAAAGATTTTATTTATTTATTTGACAGAGAGAGAGATCACAAATAGGCAGAGAGGCAGGCAGAGAGGGGGGAAGCAGGCTCCCTGTTGAGCAGAGAGCTGGATGCAGGGCTTGATCCCAGGACCCTGAGATCATGACCTGAGCCAAAGGCAGAGGCTTAACGCACTGAGACACCCAGGTTCCCCTAGGTGATGATGATGGTGATGATTATTTATTATTATTATTATTTTTTTTACAAAGGACAATGAAGGATACAAATCAATAGTCAGAGGAAAGATACATAGGGCAAGGTCATGAACAATGTAGGTCCTGTCCCTGTAGAGTTTTGACCTGCCATAGTGGCATGTGAAAACATTCTATTTCACCAACCTGGAAGCTCTCCAAACCCATCCTTTTGGATTTTTATGGAGACTTCATTACATAGGCATGATTGACTACATATTTGGCCATTGGTCAGGACTGATCAAATAATTGATCAATAATTGGCCAATCTCCAGTCCTTCTCCTCTCTCTGGAAGTCAGGAGTGGAACTGAAAGTTTCAACCCTCTAATCCTAAGGCTGGTTCCTCTGGCAACCAGCCTGATCCTTAGATACTTTCTAGAAGTTTTAATTAACATATCAAAAGACACCTAATTGCTCTAGCTCTCATCCCTGGAAATTCCAATGATTTTTAGAAGCTCTGTTCCAGGAATGAAAGGAAACCAAATATGTATTTTTTATTATAAGTGATAATATAATATATACCAAAACACCTAATGAACCTGGATATATAGTAAGATAATATAGTAAGTAACAGAATGGAAAACCACATATTTTTTTAAAGACATATTTATTTATTTGAGAGAGAGAGAGAGTGCAATGGGAGGCGCATAGGAAGAGAGAGAATCCTGAAGCAGATTCCTCATTGAACATAGAGCCGGACTTGGGGTTCAATCCCAGGACATGAGATCATGACCTGAGCCAAAATCAAGAGTCAGTTGCTTAACCAACTGAGCCACCCAGAGAGAGAACCCCAGAGAACCACATAATTATGACATAAATTAATATTCTTTACTTAGTCCTGGCTTGGTTCTTCTAGGACTACAATTAAATTCAAAATACTGAACCTGAGTGTCTTGGGCATCTCTGCCTGTTAGATTCACTCTAAGTGTATTACTGAATCTATTACATTTTAGTTCTATAATTTGGAAATTGAAAAATAGGAAACAGTGGGAGCTAAGACCTTCTTTTGCCTGGAACCTTAGCTAATTCGTTTTCTCAACTTATTAACTAGTTTAATAGTAAAACGGTGAAAGCAACTTTAAAGAGTCATACAATTTTTTTTTAATTTAATTTCATTTTTTCAGTGTTCCAAGATTCATTGTTTATGCACCACACCCAGTGTTCCATGCAATCCGTGCCCTCAATACTCACCACCAGGCTCACCTAACGCCCCACACCCCTACCCTCCCAAACTCTCAGTTTGTTTCTTAGAGTCCACAGTCTCATAGTTCATCTCCCCCTCTGATTTCCCCCAACTCACTTTCCCTTTCCCTCTCCTAATGTCCTCCATGTTATTCCTTATGCTCCACAAGTAAGTGAAACCATATGATAATTGACTAAAGAGTCATACAATCTTTTAAAACTACCAGATTTAGTGTTGTAGCTAACTCTGTAGAAATATGAATGTTACTTGTTTTCTCTGAAAGTTAAAAATTTGTCCTGTAAAGATGCATTATATTTGCAACCAGCAAAAAAATATCCTCGAAATGAAATCAGTGTCACCAAGTACAATCTGACATTTTATTGGATCATCTTGTACAAATGCAATATTTTTACAGATTTTTATTTATTTGACAGACGGAGATCACAAGTAGCAGAGAGAGGGGAAGGGAAGCAGGCTCCCTGCTGAGCAGAGAGCCTGATGCGGGGCTCCATCTCATGACCCTGAGATGATGACCTGAGCTGAAGGCAGAGGCTTTAACCCACTAAGTCACCCAGGCGCCCCATACAAATGCAATTTAAATGAAGAGTGTAAATATTAAATTTCTTTAGATAGGTTGAAGAGCCATAAACATTTAACTTTAGAAACCTATTTCAAAAAAAAAGAAAGAAAGAAAGAAAGAAAATAAAAAAGGAAACCTATCTCTAATAGAATCTAGTAAAAAAAAAAAAAAACAAACATTATGGGGGAAAAAAAAAGCCATATGAAGATCAGTTATTTGGTAGAAAATTTCTTCTCTGTTAATCTTCTAAACACTTCTACTAACTGTTACTTTCTTTAAAAGAAGTGTGACACCCGGGGCACTTGGGTGGCTCAGTCTGTTAAGCGTCCAACTCTTGGTTTTAGCTCAGATCTGATCTCAGGGTCCTGAGATCAAGCTCTCAATAGGGCTTTCAGCTCAGCAGAGAGCCCACTTGAGATTCACTCTTCCTCTCCCCTCCCCACTGCTTGCACTCTCTCTCTCTCTCCTAAATACATGCATACATACACACATACATACAAATTTAAAGACAAAACATGCTACATCAAATAATCCAACTTTCTTGGTATGTCATCTCAAGTTGCTTTTCACTGTAGAACCCACTACTTGGCAATTACTCCCTAAAACTGTTGGGCAGTAAGTGCTACTGACATACTGAGTGACATGATTTCCAATGAGATTAAGTGAAAAAAAAATCATTATATTTATTCCAATACTTTAAATATTAAATTCAACATCGTTAAAATGACATACCTTTTTAATATTTCTTAAATTATAAGTGTTCATTCCTTCTTTTTCAGAAATAACTCAAATTAGCAACCTTTGATTTTGTTTTAGTTAGTTCTAAGTAGGACAAACAGGAATAAAAATAGCTAATTCTATTTACATTCTCTCTCTCTCTCTCCCTATCTTATGGAAATGGATGCTTAAGATTATACATTTCCAGGGGCGCCTCGGTGGCTCAGTGGGTTAAAGCCTCTGCCTTCGGCTCAGGTCATGATCCCAGGGTCCTGGGATCAAGCCCCGCATCAAGCTCTCTGATCAGCAGGGAGCCTGCTTCCTCCTCTCTCTCTGCCTGCCTCTCTGCCTACTTGTAATCTCTGTCTGTCAAATAAATAAATAAACAAAATCTTTATTAAAAAAAAAAAGATTATACATTTCCAGAAAGTTTATGTGATATTCATTTCAGTGTAAATTAGCACCGATACCAGGATTTTTCTTTCTTAACTTAAAGGTACCACAAAAACACTACAAAAAAAAAGTTTTATTTTTACAAAATCATGTTTTAAAAAACAAACTTTGCTAAGCCACTTACACCATTATTTATTTAAATAAATGACAATTTTGTAAGCTAGAAAACATGAAATTATCTTTGGTGCTTCCTTTTTCCTTAACTTTTCCAATTTCTTGCCAAGCTCTGCCTAATCCACCTCATAAATATCCATGCAATTTTAATTTCCTCCATTCAGTAGTATACTAATTTATTTCCTTACATGCTTTTCTTTTTTCTCCATACTCTGTTGCATTGCATCTAGAGTAATAATTTAAAATTAAAATTTAATGTTGTAAAAACTTCTCTCTTGACAGATTACTTGAAAACCTTTGGTGATATCACATAAAAGAATCTGAATAAAAATCCCATGTTGCAATGTTAACCTATCATGGCATCTTGCATTCCAGCAATTTTTTTCTCTGAATACAATGAACTTTCTCTGTTTTCTCCCACCCTAGGAATTTTCAGTATGGTGGAAAGAATGTTGTACTCCTTTATACACAATGCCCTACAATACAGATACACACACACAAACACACACACACATACACACACACAGGAGAGGGAGAGAAAGACAGAGAGAGAGAGAGAGAGAGAGAGAGAGAGAAGTCCTCCTTAACTTTTAGAAATCTTTTCAAAGATAAAAGATTTCATGACTCACACATCCAACATCTACCACTCCACATCCATCCAGATCCTGCTGCTTTTCCTTTCCATGATTGTGTGTATTTTTCTTTTTCATTTGCAATCACAATCTGTTATTGAATATTTGATGTTGCCTCCCACTTAACATTTTATTAGATATTAAATATTTAGTTGAATAAATATTGTCTTTACTGTAAATATACAGAAATAAAGAATGATAAAGATTTACAAATGAAAGCAAAAAACCATTTACTCTTTATTATACTCCTAAAATATAACAATTTACTACTACTAGCAATTTAAAAATATTTATAACCATATCTCATGACATTAAAAAAATAAATAACTAAAATGAATCACAGACTGAATTATAAACCCAGACACTCTAAACTTTTAGAAGAAAACATAAGGGAGGTTAAACAAGTATTTCTTAGCTCTGACAACAAAAGTAAAATAAACTCAATTTCAAAGATGTTTGTTCATTTGTTTGTTTATTTATTTATTTATTTATTTATGAGAGAACAGTGGGGGGTGAGGGAAAGGGACAAGTAGATTCTGAGCTAAACTGTGAGCCTGGCATGGGGCTCTATCTCAGGACCCTGAGATTATGATCTAAGCCAAAATCAAGAGTTGGACACTTAACTAATTAAGCCATCAGGTGCCCCAAATCAACTCAACTTAAAAATGATAAATTAGACTAAGAAAAATTTAAAACATTCATTCTCTAAAAGAAGCTATAAAGGAATGAGGGGAAAAGTCACAATCTAAGGGAAAATATTTGTAAACTAAATCTTTTAAAATAGCTAAGATTAAAACTTCTAATAATACCCCGTGTTGGTGAGGATGTGGAGGAGCTGGAATGCTCACACACTGCTAGTGGAAATGTAAAATGATACAATAACTTTGGAAAACACTTTAGCCATTTCCTAAAAGTTAGACATACACTTATGGCCCAATAATTCCAGTCCTACGTATTTAGTCACATTGCCCCAAAACCATCGACCCAAACTCAAATTCTTCATAGTTAATTTACTTAAAATATACTACAATTAGATTTATTTTTAGCCATTTAGACTGGAAGTACTTTCCATACCCTGTAAATTCCATCCAACATTTGCTAACCATAAATAAGCCAAACCCTATAGCTACAAAAGACTTCAAATTTCTGCTGCTCTTTAGAGTTATATTACCCAGAGAACTTCCCACCCTGTCACTGTGACAAATTAGTTCCTTCTCTGATTTTATTTCTCCCCATAAAAGTTTTTTATTCCCCTTGTAGGAGGGGGCCTCATGCAGCTTCATGGAAGGTATTTCCTCTCTCATGCAACCTTGCTTAAGTGTTACCCAATAAAGCTTGTTGTATATTACTGTCTCTCATGACTCTGCCTCTTCCTTGATTAAACCGAAGTCTTACTGATAGTAAGCTTTGGGCTAAGGGTCCTAGATTGTTGTACAAAAGGAAGTAGCATGGGGCCCAATTTAGGTCAATACATAGGGGCTGATTTGACCCATTTATGTAACAATGATAATCTGAGTGTGTGTCTGGTAAGAAAAAGAGCAACTTCGATGAAAAGTTAGGAATCTTGGCCAGATTTCCAAATGTTTAATTACATCTTTTTGCTTTTTTTTCATTAATTTCCTTATCTCTTAAAGTAACTTTATCTTTTTTAATAATTCAAATATAGTTTAAACAATGGAAATATATTTTCCATGTGATTTGATATTTATTAGCACCAATTACTTTACCACAACTGCCAATCATCACTTATAAATAGGAGTGGCTATAGAACTAATTTCTAGCTAATGGAAGATGAAGGAAAATTTTTTAAAAATTCACATAAATAAGAAAGGTCTCTATTAAACTACTGATATTTTGGTGTTCTTTTTAATTAGAGTGGGTACTTTTGCCTTTTTAAAATCAATACTGAAGAGCAAAAGAAAATAATTTTGTAATTTATTGGCCAATACTTATACAACTCTGATGCATTCTATCTTAAAATCCTGTAAAAATTCATTGAACATATATACACTGATCTGTTATTTTCCATGTACTGGGTGATGGAATAATAAATTAGATTTGATTTCCAATAAAATTGAGATGTTTGGTAGTGTTATAAAATAGAAGAGGTTTATAGAGACTAGTCCTGAGCATGACTAGAGGACAGAAGTAAATTATTCAAGCATATGATTCACAATCCCATGGCATCTTCTCTTGTTAGACTTCCTCCTAAACCCAAAACTTATAGTACGTTCCCTCCTCCTTGAAGAATAAAAGTTGCTGTTCTGTTCATGGATATACCTGAATAATATCATGGTACCAGTATACTTTGTACCTTATAAAAACTCACTTTCCAAAGGTCAGAATATGAGGCAGTAAGTTTGGTTGTCAGTTTCTGCTGAAAGGAGAGATGGTCTAATATATGGATCTACACGGATTCATGTAGACAAATGGGCAAAATTTGGAAAGAGTTTCATAGAATAATATTGGTAAATTGCCCCAAGGAAATCTAAAATATATGGATAGTTCTTAGAAGGGTGTGAAAACATCTGTGCACCACAAAAAATGCCAACAAGAAAATTTCTGTATTAGAAGAAGCTTTCAATAATTGGTTATTGAACAAAATCTCCATGGCAGGAGACAAAACAATATGGTCTTCTTTTCACCGTGATCTGGCTGTGAACATTACTGTTGACACAATCCTGACCCTGTGACATAGTATCAATTCCTGTGTATCCAGTCAGTAATATGGTGTCTGGCTAATTACATTGGGTCCATTTCCTCATGGATGCTCAGCACTTTATCCTCACAGGGCAAGTAAATATTTCAGGTGTGGATTTATCTTAATACCAGTTAGTGTTAACATGATTGGACTTCAGTATTCTTTATCCAGCACTATGATATCCCACATGACATCGACTATTGTGTGTGCTGCTATTGCCATGCCAAATGAGACATGCACACACACAGAACAGCTAATAAAATTGGATGCTAATAACTTACAGCTATGCCATTCTCTAAAAAATGGAACTCAGCAGCCAGTGTCAGATTGATATGGAGTAAAATGGAATATTTCCTTGTCTCAAGATGGAACAAACTGTGCTTATGTTTTTACTTCAAATCCTCTCAGTGTGATCAACCTGAAACTATATCTCAGCTGAGACAACTTTACTTGGTTTGTTTTCTCCCTCCCTGCCTGTCCTTTATCCTCTTGAATAATTTACTATACAAATTAACTTTACAAGAATCTACAACCCTGGTTAAGCTTCTCAACATTCAAACAGGACCTATTTTATAGGGAACAATTGGTTTCCACACTAAGAATTTACTATTTTTGTCACAAATCTCATCATTTGGAAGTAACTGATTTGACTACACGAGAGGACCAGCTAATAGATGAATTATTGTACCTGCTTGGAGAGCATACCTACATGGTTTGGGCAAATTTTTTTTTTTTAACAAGATTTGGCATATTATTGAAACCACAGACAAGAAATGGTATTGTCCTATCTGTATACTAAGTGAAATGGGAATGAAAGATAGGAAGTGGAGCTCGCCCCTTGCATTATTATTACCTAAAAACCCATCTGAAGAATTTTTACTTCTTGGGACACTTGGGTGGCTCAGTAGGGTTAAAGCCTCTGCCTTCAGCTCAAGTCATGATCCCAGGGTCCTGGAATGGAGCCCTGTATCAGGCTCTCTGCTCAGCAGGGAGCCTGCCTCCTCCTCTCTCTCTGTCTGTCTCTCTCCCTACTTGTGATCTCTGTCAAATAATAAATAAATAAAATCTTTAAAAAAAAAAAAGAATTTTTACTTCTTATCTCTGATCCCTTATACTGGGTGGGTTTAGAATTCCTGAGAAAAGAGTTTTTCAAACAGGAAAAAGGTCATGGATTTGCTTAATTATACACAGAAATTTTGCACTGACTATTTTGACTTTCTTGTGAAGCTAAACCAACAGGAAGAGAAAGAGGATCATTGTTCTGGCTGGTATGTCTTATCTTTATAAATACGGTTGGTTTCGCCTCTCCTAAGATTAAAGAAATAGCAAGGCAATGCACTCTATGGTCTGACTGGATATCTCTGCCAGTGTTTTGCAAGCATAAACCTCAACAAATATTCATGCAGAGGAAGTTACTTTAAAACTGTTAACATTAAATATGCTTCATTATTTTCTTCTCAATAACAAATAAAATCATCACAACTATATCTGGTAGATTAAAAAAAAACAAATTGATGTCTTGAGTGTTCACATGTCTATATAGTTTTTGACACTGCATATGATTTTTGTCTATGAAAACATGAACATATAAAATGTCTAAATTTAATTTATGTATATACATGTACATGCCTGTGGTTCAATGAACATCAGCAAATATTATTTTGTGATTTGGGGATTTGCACAAAATTCAGTATTTTTAAAGAAACAATTCCTACTATAAGCTAAATATCTGTCAGCTCCATCCTAAAGGGCAATTCACATATGCAGCTGCCACTAACTGATTTCCAATTCCTGTACTGAGTTTTCTACCACTTTGGTAAAATAATTTATGACTAGAATGAGAGAAATATCTTAAGTATGTTGGAGCCATGCCTACTATATAGAGAAATTATAAGCATGGGTATCAAACAACATATATAGTGGAAAAGCAGGAGGTTGAGGTTCATAGCAGGTGAGTGAGACTCAGTCAACTCCCACAAATACTACGAGGGGATCATCAAAATTTGAGCAAGTCAATTAACCTATCTGGTATAATAAATTCAGAAATAATAAACCTTAGAAGTGAGATAGGAGTAAATGGCTTCTTGGGTAGTAAAAATGTAGGAACAGTGATTTTACTTCCATGTGTGCTACTAACTAGCAGTATGTCATCTTATTTCTTTAAATGAAGAAATACAAGTGGGAGAGATATTTATTAAAATACTCCTTCACTCTTAATTTTTTGAAATTTTTAATTTTTAACAATGTTTATGAATCACAAATTATATTGGCCTATTCCAAATTAATATGCAGTATTTATTTTTCATTTTGATGGTATTAAAACTTATCTTTAGCTTTATTTTCAATAAATCTATGACTTACTTAGGTAGAACTTTGACTTAATATATGTATTTTTCTCACATATAAAATCATACCTGAGCTTATTAAACACTGAAATTTATATGAACAGTCATGTGTTGATAAGTTTTAGATGTTCTTTTGCTAAAATAGGTTCACATATAGCATATCTTGCTCAGAAAGCTAACATTATCCCACCATAATGAAACAACATATAATCAAATGTTTTTTGCTTCATTTTGAAAGAAATATATTCTGTAGATTTCCAATATTACTATCAATAGATATTTTCTTATAATGAGTTATGTTTAACTGGTGACAGATTCGAGTAATTTAAACCACTTTCATGAACAGACACAACTAAAAAGAAAAATACATCATACTATTTTTATTTCCTTTATACTCTTCTCATCTTTCTGGCCTCTAATTTCTACAGAATCTACAAGTAACAGAATTCTTCTGATCACTTTTCAAAGACTCAGTGTTTCTATAACTAAGGCAGAATCCTAGCAGTCATGTGGAAAGAGGGCTTGTTGATGTTGAAGAAATTTCAGAGAGGTGCAAATTAGCTTTGCTTTTCACTAGGCAATTGACAGATGGCAATATTTTAGAGAAGATAAAATAGCAAAGGGATTAGCTCTTTGTACCTCACACTTTTTTCCATGCTGTATTTCCAGAAGCCAACATCAATGCCCTCTAATCCAGAGTGCTCTGAAAGAAACAAACCCAAATAATGATCACTTTTTCTATATGATCTGAGATCTCAGAATGTCTGGAAAATCCAGGTCACTCTGTTGAGAAGGCTCTGCTCAGGTAAATACTTAGGTAGAAGTCAGGGTAGGTCAATGGGGGAAGTTACCAGATTTGTGTTCTCTGACTTTCTTCATTAAAATAGACAAACAGAAAGCATTTAAGAAAGGCAAAAATTCTCTAATTTGCCATAGTCCTCTGGACTCATTGTTTTGTGTCTGACAATGTTGAGAACAGTGCCCAGTATATGCATGGTGGTCAATAAACATTTGTTGAAGAAATGACTGATGCTTTTTCTTTTAAGACATTTGTTTTTGTAGCCTATGAATTCTATTTTCCCAAAATTGGGTAGTGCTTTAACTACACAAGGCATTTAATAAAGAAGTTCAGAAGTTCAATACATAATTTCAAATGAATGATGAAGGAGGAAAATCATACATCATACAATTAGACTTCAGAAAGGCCAATATGTAATTTTTATTTTTCACAGTTCTATTTCTGAAGCCAATAAAAACTGTTCTAAATTGATTTCATAGTTTTCCACAATGTGGTCTCTCTAGTCATCAAACTCTAATTTTGGTTACTTTTAAGTATTAATCCAATTTTCTTATTCAGACTGTTACTGTATTTGACAATGTTCATATCATAATCATCCCATCTTTGAAGTATCCTCACGGAAGCACTGTTCTCTCTCCCATGACTCAGTTGATATCCAGTTCACCTTCAAAACATTATCTAAATTTTTTCTCCAAGAACTTTCCAATCAATCCAGCCTACTGACAGTGTATTCAACAGTTAAACCCTGTACCTCACAATACATTAAATAAATATATTTTGCATTGTGGTGTACTTTTGTAAATTATTTCATTTGTTCCAGCATTGTTTCTTTGTTAATGGTTCATTAACCAGAAATTAGGTTGGAAGATTAGACTGGGAAACTTAGCCATGGCCACTTGTAAACTCGTTCTCAGGGGTTTGCACTTTATTATGTGACCAGAGGTAGGCATGCAATTTTATAAATGTTGAATATTGGGGATGAAACAGGAATATCACGATGATGTTGGAAGACAAAGTGGATATTCTTTATGTTCAGGAATTCTGTTGGAATTTTTTAGATCCTTGAGCTTTCATTTCCTCTCAGAATACTCAAAAGACACTGAACAGAACTGTAGTGACAGATTGGTGTTTGAAAGTGTTGCTGCTTTATGAAAGTGATTATGAAATCAATTTCTTACATGTAATGAGCTGCATATTTTTACAAAGCATTGAATTGGAAAGGTAAATCTATGAATGGCAATATGAAGGATACACTTTTATTGTTAAGAAAAATGTCACTTTGGTTTAGTTGAATATATTTCAAAAAATCTTACTGTCTTATTAATCAATATAGAAATCTCATATTAGCAAATAGAAATAACCTTAATATTCTTTTAGGATTCTATGTAACATTTTCAACTATTCCTTTGTTTTATTAATTATTGGTTAGGTCATATTTTACTCTTCAAAATTTTATTTTGAAGTTATTTATTTATTTATTTATTATTTTCTTAAATAATTATTTATTTATTTTAGAAAGAGTGAGAGAGGTAGGGTAGCAAGGGGCAGAAGGAGAGGGAGAGACTATCCAGCAGACTCCCAGCTCAGTAAGAGGCCCTATGTAGGGCTTGATCCCAGAATCCTGAGATCATGACATGAGCCAAAATCAAGAGTCAGGAGCTTAATGGACTGAGCCATCCAGGGCCTCTTGTTTTGAAACCTTTTGGATCATTTTAAAAAATAACCTCTGCAATGAAAAAACATTTTAAGTTTTGGGGTAACTGAGAAATATTCCTTATGCAGAAAGAAACAAATAAATTCAACTATATTTCCCTTTTGTGTATTATTATATTACAGTTTATTACTAAATTAATATTTTATTCATACCAAAAATTAACTATAATGGAACTTAGCTTACTATTTATTATTTACTGGTAGTAAAGAGATACATCAGAACATTTACTGAGCTTTACTGGTCATTAGATTTCTGTTTCATTACATTTTCTAAATTATCCAAATAGTCCAGACTTTATCTCAGTTACTGGAAGAAAATGACAGCAAACTGAAATATATTTTTAGAAATGTGACTCATGTCTAGTACTTTTGCAGGAATATTTAGAAATTAACAGTACAAAAGCTAAAATTGGTTGATATGACCAAGATCTTTGTTATGGCTCAAGACCCATCCCAAGATTTTTTTATATTCTAAACAAATTTACACATACTCATGATTCAGTCACAGAAAATATCCTATCTATATAACGATTCAGGTATATGTTGTTCTAAAGAAACTTTTTATCGGCTTAAGAACTGAACCAAACTTTCAGTCAGGATGTATATAGGAAACATTTCTAATCTCTTCAAAACTATATAGCAATATTTTTGAACATTGATAACCATCATTTTGAGCATGTCCTAAGATAAACCATTTTGTCTTCACTGTACCTTGATTTTCATAAAATTATTTTTATATTATAATTTATGTAAAGTAATTCATAACCTTTTTTTTTATTAAATGTAGGTTGGATGGTGAGGAAGAGACAGTATGGGAGTTAGAAATCTGAGCTATGTATACATGTTTTTATAGCATATTTATGCGGGTGAGTGGAATAAATAACCTGTTAGAAAAATCACTCCTCTTTCTTTGGTGCAGTGTTTGTATTCCAATGGTATCAGTGTAAGGACTTGAAAATGAGGATAAAAAAGTATGGGATAAGATGAGTTCTCAATTTGATTTCCTTCTTCCCTTCCTTCTATCCCTCTCTCTTTCTTTCCTTCTTTTCTTATTTTTTTCCTCCATTCTTTCTTTTTTTTTTTAAGTTCTTTTGTTTTTTTCTTTTCTTCTTTTCTGAGGTTCTAAATCTTGTCTGACATTTTTAGAAGCCTACAAAAATACCCCAGTATTACTACCCTGCTAAAACATGAAAATTACTGAGAATACATTTGACAAAGTACTTTTGGTACTTGTTATATATTCAATATGGAGATGTTAAAGTTGTTCTAGCAGGGAAGTTATATGAGTAATACTATGCTGATAGTGCTATAGAAAGTCTGAACAAAATAAGACCTTCAAGGTATCTGTTAGTTTAGAAATAGGAATAAAATGTAGAACATCACTGCCATTGATTAGGCATGCATGATGAGGGTCTTGAACTTCAGTGAGAATGTAGAATTATATATAATTCATGGTATATTGTTGAAGGAAGAATTTGAAAGACCATGTACATATATAGAATGGCTTATTAACTATAGTTGATGGGGTGTAATATTCTATCATTTTAGAGAGGATGTTAAGGTTTCAAAACTGGCAGAATTGAGAAAATGGACATATTCTTAAAAATGTAGGGAGCTTATGAGAACATGATATTTTGCAGGATATAACTTACTCAGCATTTCATATTTAGTGAATATCTGAAAATAACCATTGTGGTGACTGCGTAGAATAGAATTAGCACTGGATCTGGGATGACTAAAGGCTGAATTGCCAAACACACCAGTCACTTCATTTTATTTTTCATTGCCAGGTTACTAACATTACCTTTTCCTCCAAATTATATTTAAGACACTCTTACTTGACGCAATAAGTTAACATTGTCACCTAAACTTCTTGTCCTTACTCCTGCTCTGAGAACACTGTTGTAAGTCAAATGAACATGTCTTAATTTGGGTCTAGGGCCAGGAGACCAGCTTTGATTTTAGAACTTACCAACTCCTCACCCTGGACACACACCAACCATGGGGAATCTAATGACTTTGGATTAACGTTCTAAATTACAAAACCAAGCACAGTAATGGAAATCTCAGAATCTGCATTTTATATTTTATCCACTTGACATATCTCTTTTTTTTAAAGTCTTTATTTAAATTCCAGTTAGTTAACACACAGTGTAATATTAGTTTCAGGTGTACAATATAGTGATTGAACACTTCCATATAACACTCTGTGTTCATCACAAGCGCACTCCTTAATCCCCATCACATATTTCACCCGGGTCCCCCCCACCAAACTCCCCTTTGGTAACCATCAGTGTGCTCTCTATAGTTAAAAGTCTTTTTCTTGGTTTGCTTCCTCCTTTCTCTCTCTCGTTTTTTCCCCTTTGCTAAATGTCTTAATTAACTAACTTTATGTCTTCTTTCTATTGATTAAAAAAATTACTTTTATAGATGAGAAATAGAAACTTCCTTGATGTTTGAAATTTGTATTACTTTATTCTGTTGGATATTTTTTAGACATGCTTCAGATTCACAGATTCACAGATTCACAGCATCTATAGTTAGCTGATACACCAAGATAAGCTTCCCTAGAAACCGCCCTGAAAATAAAACAAAACAAAACAAAACAAAATGTAAATGAGATCCCAAATAATTTCTTTTTCCTCCTCTCTGCCTATATTACCATGATTATACAATTACACATTTCTGTGGTAATTGAAGTTATAACAGAGCTTAGGAAAGTGTCTTGAGTTTACCAAATCTCAATTTCCTCTCCCATAATTTAGACATGGTAATTCCTACTTTACAGAATAATATTAAGCATTAACATGAGATAATGTATGCAAACACAATTTAGAAAGTGTGAATTACTATTAGAATGTGAGAAGAAATTTTACAAGTCATAATAACTATTTTTCACAATTTGTACTTAACTAAAAATTCTCAAAAAAAAAAAACTGTATGTAAAATAAACAAGAAATGTCTTTATGGTTTGGCCACAAAATATGCCCAATCAAGTTATATCTTCATAGCATTTTGTACAAAGCAGCTAATTCTATACTTGGTTACACAATATAATGTTATTTTTATTCTTCACAAAGATTCTTCCCCCAAAGAGTCTAATTCTTTGATTGACTCCAATGGTTTGCTTTTGCAATAAAATCTGACTATTGCTTAATGTAATACTGCTTTTTCCTTAAAGAATTATTTTTAATATAATGATTATAGTATATCTAGTGGTGAGAGGTAACCCACAGATTTTGTTGTTATTGGGTTTGTAGTTCACGTGGAAAGACAGAAAAACAAATAGTTATCTATATGACAAATAAGATTCATTTAAATGTTTTAATAATGACAAACATTAAGTGGAATATGAGCAAAGAAAGATTATTGAATTCCAAGACGGAAACTAGACCATTCGTCCTGGAGGAGATGAAAACTGAGTTCTTAAGAATGAATAGTGAGTAGAGTTGCAATACTAAAGAAAGTAAAATGATGAAAGATTTGACATTAGGGTTTGGCATTCACTTTTCCAGCAAATATATATTGATTGTCTACCTGTAACAGGTACTAAGTTATGAACTGGAGATGAAAATATAAATAATAAGCACTTCTTATCCAAAAGAAGGCAGAATAATAGAACAGTAATTACAGTTCAGTGAACTAAGGGCTTTGATAAAGTCCATTACTGGAGTACGCTTGCACGTGCACACACACACACAATATCTACATGACAAATAGGGTGCATGGTGATCAAGCAAGAATTGAGGTACATTTTGAAATAAAAGCAAGTTTATAGTTAGTTCAAAAAAGAGTGAAAAGAAGCATGTATGCAATTATACTGCTATAAAATAGATTAACAAGTTAAGTGAAAAACAATAATTTTGTATCACCAGAGTGATAGAGTATATTAAAGGGTGATATATGACAAATTTGGAATGGCAAGCCTGTGTTTTGTTTGGTAGGCCAACATGCTTAAAGAATGTTTGTAAATCTGTTTGAAGTATGAAAATAATTTTGGTTTAGAAATTACATTTTAAAATTTCACTTTATTATTTCCTTCAACCGATATTTATGGGATACTTACCATGTTCTAAATGCTGTTCTGGCACTGTGGTGTATGAAAGAGGCAAGGCCTTGCTGTCGGAGACCTTATATTCCAGGATACTGACACTGATAGATACAGAAGAACAGATGGAAGAAGGACAGGGGCTGGAGATAGAGTGATCAGTTAGAAAAACCTCTACAGTAATATATGGTAAAGTTACAATGTTTGTGCCTAAGATGACGAAATAATGAGAAAAAGGAGCTAGATCTGAGAGTCATAAGTGAAATATCAGTTATATCTCTTAGTGAATTATTTAGTGTTGGGGGGTCAGGGGAGGTGAGCAAGGACAAAAAATTAATCTAGTAAGTACCCCAGTTTTCTGTGATGAAAGTTATTTTAATAGTTGCAAGTGATGAACGTTATTTTAATAGTTAATTTTATGTGCTTGTTGGCTAAACCATGAGATGCCCAAATATTTGGCAAAACATTAATTCTCTGTTTTTCTGCGGTGATGTTTGAGATGAGATTAGCATTTGAATCAGTAGACTGTATATAAGAGGTAGTGCTCTCCGATGTGGTTGGGTGGGTATCTTCTAATCCCTTGAGGGTGTGAATAGAACAAAATGCAAGGTAAGGGAAAATTCACTTTCTCTGCCTGATGGCTAGAGCTGGGACATCAGTCTATTCTTGTCCTTGGACTCAAGTTTATACCATTGGCTTTCTAGTTTTCAGATCTCTGGACTTGGACAAGAGCTTAAACTGTAAGTTCTCCTGGGTTTTTAGCTCTAGGACTAAGACCAGAACTACATTACTGGCTTTCTTGGGTCTCCAGCTTCTAGATGATAGGTCAGTGAGCAAATTTACATTACGTGTTCTTGATATGATGCACATTGAAGGGAAAAATAAATCATTTAATATTCCTGCCAAATGGTCTAACCTGCACTTAATCACTAGGAGACACTAGACAAGCTCAAATGAGGGGCATTTTACAAAGTAAGAGCCTTGTGTTCTGACACTGACAAAATTTCAGTCATAAAGGATAAGGTCTGAGCAACTGAGTAAATGCTCTTGGGTTGGATATTATTCTTGCATATTTTCTATAACTTTGAAATAATAACAAACTAAAAAATAATTAAAGCAAATGAAATAATTGAGCAGGAGAGAAAAACATTGAAAGGGATAAAAGGAAGCAAAACTCACAAGAAAGAATATATGAGTATTTGAAGAATGAGGGCTTGATGGGAGATCTGCCTGAATCTCCTATCTGAACACATTAAAATTAAGAATTCAAATCCCAAAACTCTTTCATAATACCATTAATGATCATTTAAATATATAATGTATGAAAAACAAAAAAGAAGAGCTACCATGAGTAATGACAATATGGTACTTTGTGTGCTGGAAAGCTGATCTTGGGAATTGAGCCAGTTTCTCCAAAAGTAAATTGGACATTTTTCCTTTCTTGTCTGTAATCTATTTTTAAAGATTTCAAGATTTCAGCATAGTAACATAGACAGTATGTTAATAAGCATATACTAGTTAATTTAAGCTTCAACTCTATCTAGGAGCAATCAGAAAAACATCCAACAGGAATGGTTAGCTGTTATTATTTCAGAAAGGTTATTATCCAAAGGTAATACTGAACTGTTCTTACTTTCCATAACTAGATCTATGGTTGAATATTTGCTCATCAGAAAATTTGAAAAATGGGTTTTTGTAAGTGAAAGCATTGGTTTCTTAAAGAACATGATGAATACTAGAAATAGGTCCTCAATTTTAAATTTACTAGGCTTGGAAAAGCTGAATTTTTTTGAATACTCCACCATTTCCTTAAGAACAAAGACAAGCCAGAAACTTGATCCCTACACATACTTGTATCCATAAATTAGTTCTGAAAGTTTTCTATTTCACTGATGGTAATCTCAAGGATAACAGAAGACTGCCTCTAGAATTCTATTCTCTGCTTTGCTTGGACTTTTCATGTGAAGTTATGAAGTTGGATTTTACCAAACTCCTAGAACAGACTTTATGAGATGTTTTCTATTTACTATCTAATAAATGTTTGTTGGCTGTCTATATGTGAGACAATGTTTGTTCTGAGGTCTGCTTTTATTTTAACATAGCAGTGAATCTGTGGGGTAGTTAACTCTCATTTACATCAAACATCTTTGGAAACTACCAAAAATACTGTAGGAGATGAGCACTACTAAATGGACTTTGGTCAGTGAACAACATACATCTTGAGAGACAAACCCAAAATTTGTTGTGGTGCTGGGTGCGTGAGAGATCATTCCAGAATAGGATGTGAATCTATGACAAGGTGGCTGGAAAGGAAATGAGAGACATATTGAAAAATGACTTCTAAACTATATTTAAAAACAAACAAAATACAATCCCTTCAGTCTATTCTTAAGTTTCAACTGATTTAAGCAATTAGTTTCAGACAATTTAAAAAGCAGTATAAGATTGGAGAGAAGGCTCAAAAAGAAAACCTATAGATCTGTTTTTTTGTAAGATGTAGCTAACTTTTCCACAAGGCAAGGTAGAAAAGAAAAAAACATGTGGCAATCACTGCTAAGGATAATCTTGGTCAGATCCACAGAAGTAAATGTTAAATCACTGCAGGGGACAGGAACATTCTAAGCTTTAGGGCATTCTCTACTTATTTCCTTCTACACCACAGCAGAGAATTATCCTCAGAGAGAGTATTCATGAGAAAGATTTCAGAAAAAATGGGCCGAAGTCCCTGTGGCCTACTGACCCAGGTCTTTAGTCTGGCCCCACACTCAAACCACACTTCAACAAATAGCCAGCTCAGAAAAGTAACCTTACAATTCAAAGGTGAATACTCAAAAAAAAAAAAAAAAAAAATCACAAAGGAACAAGTATGGAATTTTAGAAGAGATATTAAAAGAGAAAAAAGGAACATTCAGAGGGAAAGGAGGTAGAGGGATATAAGATATACACCAAAAAAATTACGTATCAGAAAAGCCATTTCACAGATGTGTGGGTAAATGCTATGTTATCAATCAAATTAAATAAAATATCATTTGTCTAAAATAAACATGCAAAGAAAATACACAAATATAAATACGATAAAATATGGTAGAAGAGTTCAGAAAATAATGTAAGTGAAAATAAAATAATCATAGAAATGATCTTTACATAGATGCAGTAGAAAAGGAAAATGGGCAGTAATGGATTATAGTCTGAGAAAAACAAGGGAAGAAAAATTTGAAATCAATAAAGTTACAAATGACTAAAGAAAATATGTATTAATGACAGATAACTCAAAGCCAATACAACTATAATTTGCAATCTTCACAAGAAAGAGAAAAAGCGATACAGAAACACATTTGAAAGCAAATAATGAAATTAACAATTTCCTGAAATGAGAAAACACCCCTCTGGCTCTTCATGCCCCAAAGCCAAAAAGGTCAAGATAACTTTAACAGTGGGGGTGGTTCCCAGGACCACACTTGGATTCAATGGTTCACTGGTAGGACTCAGAGAACTATGGAAAGATTGTTTTATTACAATGAAAGAATACAAGCTAAAATGAACAAAGGAAAGAAACTCCTAGACTAGAATCCAGGAGATATCAGTTAAAACTTCCAGTTGCCTTCTCCTACTAGAGTTTTGCAAACAGTATTTACTTTTCCCCATAATACTCCATATGTATGGACATATGGTAACACATATGAAGTATGGCCAATCAGCAAAGATTACCTAAGCCTTGGTACCCAGGCCATTTGTTGGGGGATCATTCACATTCGCATGGCTGACCTTCAGACTCCTATCCCTCCAGAAGTCAAGCTGATGCCTCACGGCCCAAGGCTCCTATCATAAACCACATTCTTAGTATAGTGCATGTATCCTGAGCCAAGGCCCTCACATAAACAGACACTCTCATGAGGCAGGACATTCCAAGAACTTGGAGGTTACTTCCCAAAAAAGGGCCAATTTTTCTTTGGAATGTATGGAGTGTGGACAACTCTGACTTTCTAAGCTAATTCTTTACTGTACAGAGAAAATAAGATTGATCTTAGATATCCAGATAGAGTGAAGAGATTGTGAATATATGTTTTAAAAAATAGTGAAAAAAGGAAAATGGAGATTAAGAATATCTAGACAAGCCTAAAGGTTTATCTTTAGACATGAAAGAAATCAGTAAACATAAAACCCTGAGTCTATCTCTAAACGATTATGGTAATTGTGGTTATAGAATTAAAAAAAAAGAAGTTATAGAAATGATATTACAGAAAAGAAAATTAGGATAGTGAAAGGCAGAGTGATCAATTAGGCATGCTGATTTCATATTCTTTCAGAGCTGGTAATCAATGATTAGAATGAGAAAATCGACATTGTGCAACTAGTTAATACTGATAAATCCACTAATAGAGTGTAAGAATGTAACTTAAAAGTGTAGATGTTAAATTTGGTCACAATATTTTCAAAAAATAAAAACACAAAAATTTTAAATATGGGACACCTGGGTGGCTCAGTGGGCTAAGCCTCTGCCTTCAACTCAGGTCATGATCTCTGAGTCCTGGGATCAAGCCCCGCATCAGATTCTCTGCTCGGCAGGGAACCTGCTTCCCCTTCTCTCTCTGCCTACTTGTGATCACTCTCTGTCTCTCTCTCTGTCAAATAAATAAATAAATAATTTTTAAAAAAGTTTTAACTATTTTGCAGAAAAAGACCCACAAATGCATGCATGTTCATTCACGTACTCATGACAGTAGTGGAAGTTACAGTAAAAGATAAAAAGTAAAGAAGCATTTAAAGCAAAAAGCATAAGATTGAGTTAAATTAAATCATATTATTAATAAATTTCAAAGTAATATGCAGTCTTAGAAAAAGATACAAAAAATGTGAATAAAAATAGTTTTGAAAGCAAAGCAAAAATTTTAAACAAAATGAAAAAGAGAATTTCATACTGAAACAAATTATTTTTAAAAGAAAAACATGCAGTCAATAATAGAATCAAAATTTATCAAACACTATAGAAATTATATTGGAGATATCAACAGAAACTCATAACGATGTTAGAATTTTAAGTCATTACTAAAATTATATGAAGCAAGTGAATAACAGGAAATAAAGACACAGTCTGAGAACCTAAATAAGTTGGTGTAAATTAATTAGTTAATAGTAACTCTATTATTAAACTCTGGTTATTATTTAATTTTAATCATTAAAATTATTAAACTCTAGTTCCTGAAAACAGAGACTACATTACATTTTCAAGTGTGCACAAAAATTTTATAAAAATCCAACATACATTAAGCAACAAATTGAATGTCATCAGATTGCAAAACATTCGAAGTGGTACAGACTAAAATCTGCATGAAAAATGCAAAAAGGTAGTATTCATGATCTTGTTGTTTAGAAATTCTTTCTAAACTAAATGCAAATCCCAAAAGCTATAAAGGAAAAGACATTTTATAGTTCCTATATAGTTCCTGTACAGAATTTTTCTGGCAGATAAACTATACCAAAAAAGCAGTAAAAATAACAGCAACACATAGGAAATACACAATTAAAACGAATATTATAGATTACAGTTCTAATAATGATGATATATAAGAGAATATAAAAACAAGAACTATGGATGGTTGATAAATAAAAGTAAATACATTCAAATTAATTGACTATAAACTGAAGAAGAAAATAATAAGACTTTTTATCATAGTAGCTTGAGAAATATTAAAAGAACAAAACTACACAACACAAATATCATAAATTGTCCCATAGTTATATATCGATTATCTCTGCAGTGGTAAAAATCTAGAAGTTTTATCTTTATATTTCATTGCAGATATCTCACAGTTAGATGTTAAGCCAAAAGAACAGATTGGTTTATATATTTTATTTTTCACTTAGAATAAATAATGGAGACAAACACGTGTGTGTGTGTTTGTACGTGTGTATGTAGACAATTTCTAGAAGGCCATACAAAAACTGTAAATGGTGATTATGTTGTCAGTTTGAAAATTCTCTCAGGAGTAGTATTTCTCATTGTAAACTTGTAGATGCTTTAGATTTTGTACACTTTTTTTTTTTAAGAAACAGCACAAAAATGCAAATAAAATATAGCATGATTTGTGATAAGCAGATGACTAAAGTAAAAAAAACAAAAAAATTCATGGACTTATCTCAAGGTGTTATATGGGTCCTTTGAGGTGATGAGGGAAGCTTCTTGAGTGTGGTAGAAAGAGAAGCCAGGTGACTGTGTTATGAGAAATGAGTGAGAGGTAAAAAAGCAATGACATCTGGTGTAGAATATTGTCTAAAAATTAAGCTGGCTTTTTGCTATCCACAATACCTTTTCTGTTTTCACTATGTTTCTATCTCCCCCTGACTTTTGGTGTTTCCAACCTCTAAAGGAGGAATGTTTTTGTTTTTATTTTTGTTTTTCTATAAAAAACTTAATCCCATTGTACAGGAAATAATTAACTCAGCAAGTCTGGGCAGGCACACTCTGTACATTAAAGGTTCATCCCTTGCCTGATTCCTAGGAGGGGACATTTAAGTCCTTAGAATATCCTGTCTGTTAAGAAAATCCTTGTTTGCCTCAGGGATTTGGGCAACACAGATAGTTCTTGATAATAATGTGACTTATGGTGACAAGCATAGGCCATGCTTCAACAAGTTGATCTCTGGAGAGCAAAGACAAGCCACACAGCCCACTCTACGTCATGGAACCTCTATAAAAACCACATCAGACTCATGGGCTAGCAATACTCCATGCATGTTGTCATACATGGTACTTGGGAGAAATAAATCCTGCCTGTCTGTACAACCCACCAGGAGAAGACACCTGGAAGCTTACACCAGGTGTCTTTCTCCAGGACTTTGCTCTATGAAACTCTTCCTTTTGATATTTTACCTATATCTTGTCACTGTAACACCTATATCTTGTCACTATATATTACCTATATCTTATTACCTATGTCTTGTCATGTAATGTATAACCATGATACATTTTTTTTTTCCCTGAGTTTTGTGAGGGTTTTTTTTAGCAAATTGCTGACCAGAGGTCAGTATAGGTACGCCTAAATCAGACTCATATGGACAAAAAAAGTATATAGATTACAAACGTCTAATTTAATAATGTGAAAGAAGGGCTAAAATTTGACTGTTTGCTGAATTCTTAAGTTATCAAAAACCTGGGAAAAAAAAAAAGCAAAAACTTAACTCTTCTAAGAAAAATAAACATTTAGAAGGGATTATTTATAAAATGGAGATCTGCATAAAAATGAGAATAGGAAACTGGAGTAAATTTTGGACTATTGCTTATAATGAAAAAGTCTTTAGAAGTTACTTCCAAAAATTCATATGTTGTAGTATTTTGGCTCATTGAGATCTACCCTTAGTGAATTGTTTGCCAATTTTCTAATTTTGTATATCATCAATAAGTATTCTTGAGTGGTGATACTTTGGTGAACCAAATTACTGAAACCATTTACAAAATAAATTTATTTAATATGTTATATAATTTCCTTAGTTTCTTCTAATATCTTTTAACTGAGGGTCTCCTCACCATGACACAAAATAATTTGATAGGTTATGTCTTTGAAAATCCAAATGGCATTTTCCTCACCACATTTAGGCCCCGGGACTTAGTCTGACCCTATATTCTAGAAGTCTTCTTCATCTTTGTCAAAGGTTTTCTCTCAGGGCCCTTGAAATTTGACTTCGGTTTGCTTTTTCCTTTACTCCATGTTTATTCAACATGACTATGTATAGCCAAAACCTAATTGGGTGGCTGTGTTTTATTTATTTATTAATTGAATAGTTTGACATAAATCACTTGAGGCTTGGTGTTTCTACTAACTCCACAATGTTCAGCTTCTTAAATTTGTATTTTGCTTAAGGAGTAGTGCTCATTCAATATGATCCAAAAGTAATATGAAAGGTAGCATAATGAGAAGAGAACTGTTCTAGTAGCCAAAGAACAGGATTCATTTCTAATTTTGTTACTTGTCAGCATAATGGAAGGGAAGAAACTATTTTCTTATGTGCAACACACACACACAAGGGCATGACATGTAGTTTGTGACATACTGGCATCGCTCTAAGGACAATATGTCTATACACGAGGAACTACTCCTCTTCTATGAAAAGATAAGTTAATAGGTTTTAACTTTATATCAATTTTTCACATGTTCAGCAACCTCCGTATTTTCTTCCTTCTTAATGTATTTCTTACTTCGAGTGCTGCCTGCTATCTATTATTTTCACTTGTTCATATCATCCTGATTCTTCAAGACTCAGCCAAGGTGTGTCTCATTCCCTTGTAATTAGGCATACCTTCCTATATTTACTCCCTCAAAACAAGGATATGTCTAGCTCATCTTTATAAGTTCCTTGGGAATTTAAAGTATAGATTTTTGCAAATTGTAAGTGTCCCATAAACATTTGTTGACTTGAAGTAAATGAAAGTTATATTAATAAGATTTTTCCTGAAAATAGTTTTCTATATGGAAATAAATTATTTGGTGTCCATTATACACTCTTCAGTGAGCAATAAGGGAATCACTTCTCTATGGGAAAAATACTTTTGTTTTGTTTTATTTTTTTAATTTTTTTCCCAAAACCTTTAGATGAATGGCTACTCTCTATCTTTAAGAAAAAGGCTGCAGAGATTTAATCATTATATCCCCAAAGATTTCCAAACTTATATACCAAATATTCTTTTTCGACTTAGTCATTTATTGTCAACTCAAGGGGGCTTTAACAGAAGGATACTAAAAACTTAAATCCATTTCTTTCCATGATATTTTGATAACTTAGTGATTTAATGTATTAGTTTTTCCAGACTACAATCTCTTAGTGTTCAAAATATTGAAGAAATTAACCTTGGTTAGAATCCTATGATTTGAGGCCTTTAGTGGTTTATTACTTGTATTATTAGAGTTTGGGTGCTATGTTAATAGAGGGATTTATTTTTCTCATTTAATGAAGTCTGTTTTATTTTAAATGATTTCTCAAGGACATAATTTTAACTCATGGGATTGCTAAGCAATTCACTTTTCTATGAGTAATTTCTAAATTGCTTTTTAAAATTTATTATATGCAGGAAGAAATGGTTTGAAAACTTTATAATAAATTTAATATATGCCAAAAGTATACTCTTGTGAGAGTAGATATGTCTGTTTTGTGGCTGTGGTAGCAGTTCATTTTAAATCTTCATAAATTTGTAGGCATTATATCAGCTTCTATTATAACTACATAAAAATAGCTATGAAAAAAACTTAAAAACCAGGGTATTAAATATGAAGACAAAATCTAGAAAAATGTGCTCCTATAAATAACTAGGAAGTAGGATATCTTGTTTTATAATTTTTATTATTGTTATTCATGGCCAGGATAAGAACATTGGAGTTGCTATGCCCCTTCCTATCTAGTTAACAGATTAGACAACCACAGTAGATTTACTATGACTTGCTTTTTCTATAGTTATGCAGTGAATGAGAACACTATAATAGGGGCACTTTCTTTTATACCAGAGTCTAGTAGATGTACAGTGTGTCCCAGTTGTTAATATATGGTTTATGGCTACTTAGGGAGGTGAGTAAGCTATGGCTTTCTGTTTCAGCCTGGAATAGGACAGAAAGAGCCTAGGAGCAAGGTAAATCAAGATACTGGGATGTCAGGGTGTTATCTGTAATCCCATTCTCACCTTGATTATGTCATGTGAAAATAAGTGACTTCCATTCATACTGAATAATGTCCCTGTTGAGCAACAACTACCTACCTCTGATTGTTACCTATAGAAATAAAGTATTTCTGTTCACACAGGCATTTATTGAAACAGACAAGACTAACAATGTTTGAGGAACAGATTGGTTCTACACATGCCAAACATTTGCTGTTACCTCATTAGGCTGATATCTCACTGCTAAAGGCCAAGTAAATATCATCTAAGGCCATGTATTTTGAAAATTTAGTTTTTATGTTTTGTTTCAGAATCACTTAAAGTAACTGGAAATAACAAGACCCCAAAACAGATGCTAATGTCCTTGCTAGAATTTAAATCTTATAGGAAATTTCCTAAAAAATTTGAATAGATGTGTGCCAAGTTTGCATTTTTTAGTTTCTTATACTTGATAGAACAGCTGTTACAGCTGACTTGTTCTAACATGTAAATTGTTGGTTTGTACTTATGTTTATATTTTTTTGTTTAACAATACTTTTGTGTATACTGATGCTTTCTCTCTGTTTTTAGGGTCACATATGCATTGCAATAAATGAATGACCCAGCATCTTTAATATTCCTCCAAAAAGAAAAAAATCCAAGTGCATTTACTTTGCCTCTTATGTTTTTGCATATTTTCAGTTTTCTTGAGGGCTGTTATTGAAGCAAATGAGAGATTAAAATAAAAAGATAATTAGTCACAGTATGTCAATATATTCAACTTTGAAAATATAAATCTGTATAGGCTATCTAATAAGAATGCAAGAATGACTCATCTTGTAGTAAAAAGAAAAGCAACTTGAAATATTTTGAGACTATATTAATGATGTTCCATAAAATTGAACATCTTAGCCTGTTCATTCATTGGTTTGAAGTAACTCAAATGTTCAAGTATATGGAATATACATATAGGCAAATTGGAGTCTATGTATAGTCACTCTGCCCAAAAATACCCAGGGCATATTAATTTCTATATGTGTATCCTTATTCAAGTTACATAAACAACAACAGCAAAAATCCTAATAAATTCATAAATGTACTATCATACATGATAAACAAATTTCTCATATTTTAGTAAAATTGAGAAAATAAGTCTTTAGAGATTGTTTGTTCAAAATAGATGTTTTTAGAAAACATCATTCCAGACCAATAAAAAAATAGAACTCAGTTGAACAGACATAGTTCTCTGTGTGATATCAGTTTTTACCATAGCAGAATGATTTAAAATTGATACCAGTTAGGATGTATAAGGTAGTACTAAATGTCTGATATATGTTACCTCATTATATCCTTATTATGTGGCTGTTACTATGTGGGTTTCTACATGGCAGAAGTGATGCTTGAAGAGGTCACATGATTTGTCCAAAGAAATACTTTTAGAATGGGTCTGTTGACTAGGTTGGTTGGTCTGAAATCATTAGCTCTCTTTGTGCTATACTTATTTTTATTTCTTTGCATGAATCCCTAATGATATATTGATTTTAAAACAGTGTAAAATTGAGAAAAATATCTACTAACTGGATGTTGGCATTTTGTTACCACAACTAAGCAACAACCAAAAAAAAAAAAAAAAAGTAAAATTCATTTATCTTGAAACATGATAGGTTCTGTTCTGAATCAGAGTAGGAAACATACTTTTTTTTTTGCTACTGCTGTATCATATGACCTAACATACTGTAATATAAACATATATTTATTAATTGTTTAATAGATGATTAAGTATCCACATGAAACAAGAGACAGAGAGACTAAGAAATAGTGAGAGAGAGAGAGGAGATAGAGGAAACCAGAATAACATGGGAGGTATAAAAAATAACTGGAGGAGTTATTTGCAAGTTGTTGAAAGATAAGCCAATTGAGTTCAAGGAATTAGAATTCACTCATCCATTTAATATATTCTTATTATGCATCTTCAGTTTCAAACACTGTGTTAAATAACAGAAATTCAGAAGTAAGATTAAAAAAAAGCCCTTTTCTTTCTGGGAAAAGAAGTAAAAGAATGAGCAGCAATGACTAACCATTAAGTGTGATGAGTGATAGAAACCAGGAAGTATGGAATTCTAAGAGAAAGCAATCACACTACTCTCTTTGGGAAACAGGTAAACTTTCATAAGCAGTAAAATTTAAGACTAAACCTAAATATGGAGAAAAGTGAAGTTTTAAGCACTTTTGTGAAAGAACAAGGGAATTGCTAAAAAAAAAAAAATCTGATTGTTTCAGGGTCTTCAAATATAAAGGTAAACAAACAAAAAAACAAAAAAATAAGTTCCTGGATGGGTCTGTAGTAGTTTCCATGTTCACATTATTTAATTCAAATGTTCATGTAAGGTTCAAAAAGAGCTGAGGGGAAAATAAAATCAATTATGACCATGCTGCTAATTAGTCAATTTCTAGATCCTCTCCCATTTCTTTCTCTGTCTTTCCCACCAAACACACACAATGTTTCTAACCTGTTTTGCTATTGATTGAACTCACTCTTTGACCTTGTAGTATAAGGCATGTTGTACTACACAGACAAATTATATTTAGGGAAATTCTCTGTCTCCAGCTGTGAAACTGATTAATGTTACAGTATGCAGATAACATCTCTATTTGTAGTGGCATTTATTATTTCAATGCAAGATGAAAAATTGCATGCAAGAAAATTATGAAAAATGATATATTTGATAATCTCAAAATAAGGAAGTGTGTAGTATTTATTAAAAAAAAAAAAACTGCATATAAGTGAACTCATGCAGTTCAAAACCGTGTTGTTCAAGGGTCAATTGTCTGTTTTCTGGATACTTTTTTGTTATCCCTTTCATCCCAATAGACAATGATGTTTGAAGGCAAATACTGTCTTACACAATTCTGTATCTGCTACAGTGTTTAGTCATAATGACCTGTTGTAAGAACTAACAAAATTGTAACAAAATTTTATTCTACTTTTAAAAAATTCTGTTATTTATGCAGATTTTGCAATACTTGAAAATTATAAAACAAGACAAAAAAGGAAACTGATCTTTCCAAAACTGATTTCATCAAAATGACATTAGAAGTTAAAACTATCTGACAAATGCACCTCAGTGGCTCAGTGGGTTAAGTGTCTGCCTTGAGTTCAGGTCATGATCCTGGAATCTAGGGATCAAGTCCTGTATCAGGCTCCCTGCTCATCAGGAAGTCTGCATTTCCTCTGCTCCTTCCCACTCTCATGCTCTCTCTCTCTTTCTCTTGCTCACTCTCTCTCAAAATAAATAAATAGAAAATCTTAAAAAGAAAAAAAAGCTGACAAAAGATATGTCGCATATAAATCCAATACTTAATGTAAATATACCCCAAGGAGAGATGAGATAAGTTCATATAACAAGAAACACAATGTTCTATTCTACTGTGGCTAATCTGTCATTCCAGGATAGCTTGTTATGGTCTTTCAAAAAGACAAGCCAGAAGCCCATTAAACACAAATTTTGAGAAACTTACCTATAAAATGTCTCAGATATTAATCCTTATGCCCCCCCTTTTTTTTTCTTTAAGATTCATTTACCTATTTTGGAGAAAGAGAGTAATAGAGAGAGTGTAGAGAGGAGGGAGAGGGAGAATCTCAAGCAGACTCCCATTGAGCAAGGAGCCCTAGATGCAGAGCTTGATCTCAGGAACCTGAGATCATGACATGAACAGAAATGAAGAGTTGTATACTTAACTTACTGAGCCACCCTGGCACTCCAAATGTTAGTCCTTATTTATAAAACTTACATCAATTACCTGATAAAACATATGAAAATATGGGCACCTGGGTGGCTCAGTCAGTTAAGCGTCTGCCTTTGGCTCAGGTCGCATGGGGCTCCCTGCTCAGTGGGGAGCCTGCTTCTCCCTCTCTCTCTGTTTGCTGCTCTTCCTGCTTGTATTCTCTCTGTCAAATAAATAAATAACATCTTTTTTAAAAATATGAAAATTGGCAAGTAAATATGAGTTATTCAGGTACAGAAATCAAGTAGAGAAGCTTAAACATTGCTATAATTCACTTTTAAGATGATATTAGAGTGTTCAGTGAGCTTCCAATACTTTCCATGGAATTCTCCTTTGAGATATTTTGAGACAAATTACCACTTATTTGTCTTACACTAGTTTGGTGTTTTCATAATTTTTTTTCTGTTGTTGTTTCTTTGTTTGTTTGGTTTTTGTTTATTATTCTTTGTTCTTTTGGCTGGGGATTCATTTAAATTGCACTGAGATGGATAGAGACCCTTAGGCCCCAGCAATTTCTGTCCACTGCTCTCCATTGCTCCTGCTGAGGTGGAGGAAAAGACCAAATGGCCTTCCTGTTTGGTTAAGAGAAGAAAAACAAGTCCCCCAGGTTGATTTAGCACTCTCCTGAGAGCTTCCCTAGAGATTATACTTCCACATAAAGGGGGTCAATGAGCTCTGAGAAACTGTAAAACCATCCCATTATCATCCCCATCACCTGTAACCATAAAAACTCACCGCTAATGCTGTTGGGAGCTCAGTCTTTGGGAACAATCCTCCTGAGTCCACTGGCAAAAACAAAGCTGTGTTCTCCCAGATTTCTGTGTGCTGCTTGAGTTTCCTTGGTCGCTTTAGATTTTCCACAACATTTGTTTCCCTGAATGGGAAACCCAACGGCGCTGGCCCATTGTGCCACCAGTGTGGGACCAGAGACGGGCCGCAAAGGGCAATGGAGTACCTACCCTAGGGTTTAGGCCCACCCTGCTGATTTTGGCGGACCCAAAGCTGGGCTCTCCTGGATAGCCGCGGCGGGCCTCTGCCCTGCTGGACCAACAATAGGAGACCGAGGACAACTGGCTGGATCTACCTATTGGACAAGGTAAGCCCCGGGACCACTGCCTGACTCAGACTCATCCATTGAGGATGGAAAGGGAGTCTGATTACCTCCCATTAGTTAGGTATACCTGGGGGGAGTGTCCAACCTGTTTGAATGCAAAGATTGCCTGACTGTGTGAATCTGTCTTTATGGCTCCACCACTTTGGCTACAGAGTCTGAGTGGGCTGCACCCTGAGTCTTGCAGAGAGTCACATGGCATAACAGTCATCTACTCCTTTGAGTAGCCAGGTCCAAGGCTTATACGGGTAGACCTTAGCTAAGATGCTCCTAAGTTCCCATGAGGGATGGGAGCAGGACAGCTCCTGAAAGAATTCCCTCCCTTTGTTTGTGACATCGTTCACAATGGGAGGGAAACCCAGTAAACCCACTGTCTTAGAGAATGCTTAAAATCTTTAAAAAGGGCTTCAGTGGTGACTATGGGGTTCATATGATCCCGGAAAACTCAGGATCTTCTGCAAGCTAGAATAGCTTAGTTTTGATGTTGGATGGCCCTCAGAAGGAACCTTAGATTTGCCCACCATCCAACATGTTTATTGCGTGGTCATGGAAAACCCAGGGCATCAAGATCAGTTTCCATATGTGGACTCCTGGTTAGAAATAGCTAGAACCCTTCCACCATGGGTATGGTTCTGCATTAATAGTAAGGGATAGTGCAGGATCCTCATTGTTCAACCAACCAGAAATACTCAGAATAAAGCCATACATCAGGGGGACCAAGAGGAAGAGCTCCCAACACCATATGTTCCTTCTGCCCCTCCACTGCTCCTGAAGCAGGATCTGGTGTCCTGCCACCTTCACTCTCTCCACCACCTCTGGCTCCATCCCTGTCCCCCCCCATTCCAACACCAAATGCAGCCTCTACGACATCTCTGATTCTGCCAAAGGCTGCAGTCTCCCCACTGCATCTGGTTCCCCAACCATCAATGGTCTCACTACCAGCCTCCACACTGCCCCCAACTACTTGTGATGGGGACTCCTCTCCAGAACCCAAACCCTGAAACACTACACACCATCTCTGAACATGGGAGATCCCAGCTTACCAAATGCCCTCTGTGAGACTTGAGGTCCCGATACAATTGGTGCAGATGGCATCCCCCAAACTGGGTCAAACCATCATCTATTATCAGCCTTTCACCACTACTGACCTCCTAAACTGGAAACATCATACTCTCACTTATTCAGAGAAACCACAGGTAATGGTTGACCTCATGGAATCCACCTTCTAAACCCACTGATCAATGTGGAAAGATTGTCAACAGCTCCTTCACACCTCATTCAACACTGAGGAGAGAAGAAGAATCATTCAGGAGGCACCTAAGTGGCTCAAGGAGGTGGCTCCAGCAGGCATTAAAATACTGAGGGATGGGCTCAGACGTCTGCACAGACAATCGACCTAACTGGGACTTCAACATGGAAGAAGGCTGTGATGCTATCAAGCGTTATCAGAAAGCCATCTGGCGGGGTCTCTGACAAGGTATCAAGAAACCTACCAAAATGTCAAAGACAACTGATGGACTCAGAATAGGGAAAAAACTCCTGGTAATTACTATGAGCAGCTTTGTGAGGCTTTCCACATATACACTCCATTTGATCCAGAAGCACCCAAGAACCAATGGATGGTACATGCAGACTTCGTGGAACAGTCAGCTCCTGATATACATCACAAGCTCCAAAAACTTGAAGGTTTTGCTGGGATGAGCATCACCCAGCTACTAGAAATAGCCAATAAGGTCTATCAAAACTGAGAGACTACAGCAAAACGCAAGGCTGAAAAGATGAAACAAAAGGTCACCTTGCTGGCCACAGCCCTTCAACAAAATTCTCAGCTCTGAGGACCATCAGAACAGTTAAGAGAACAGCTTCAACAATGCAGAACCCTCAAAAAGGACCAATGTGCATACTGCAAGGAATTGGGGCAGTGGAAGAACAAATGCCCAAATCGAAGGCCAAAACCACTCAAATCCTCCACCCAACCTAAAACCCAGGCAGACGGGATCCAGACTTTATTGGACTAGCCAACATAGACTCAGACTGATGGGAACCAGGCTCATTAATGTTACATCCCCAGGAGCTCATGATTGATGTAAATGTGGGGGGCCAAAAGATCACTTTCATGGTGGACACTGGGGCAGAACACTTGGTAGTAACTACAACAGTGGCACTCCTTACAGGACAAACCGTAACCATCATGGGTACCACAGGGGATCAAGCCACAAGCCAACACTTTTGCCAATCCTGAACTTGTAAGCTAGGTAGACACATTGTGTCCCATGAATTTCTATATGTTCTAGACTATCCACTCCCTTTACTGGGAAGAGATTTGTTTTCAAAATTAGGAACACAAATCTCCTTCAAATCTTCTGGATAGGCCACCAGCAGTCTAAACCCTGCCAGACCTCAACTCATCTTGTGCCTCAATACACCCCAGAATGAAGAATGGAGACTGTTCAAACAAAAACACCCTGAGACAAACCCTGAGGCCTACCAGACTGCAGTCCCCAATGTATGAGCAGAAGATAACCCTCCCGGACTTCCATTCAGCGAGCTCCAGTCATTATAGAACTAAAGGCTGGAACAGCTGCAACAGCAAGGGCAGTACCCGATCTCATGGGAAGCCCAAATAGGCAAACATGCCTACCTAGAGCGACTAAAAGAAGCAGGCATTCTAATCAAATGCCAATCTCCCTGGAACACTCTATTGCTCCCAGTCAAAAAGCCTGACGGTGACTACCGACTCCTCCAGGACTTGTGTGCCATAAACCGGGTAGCTCAGACTCTAAACCCAGTGGTGCCAAACCCCTGTACCCTCTTAAGTCAGATCCGGCCAGACGCTGCCTGGTTTACCTGCCTCCATCTAAAGGATGCCTTTTTCTTTATTTTCGTGGCCCCTGTAAGTCAACCTCTCTTTGCCTTTGAATGGACTGATGTCAGCTCAGGATGCCAGATGCAACTCACCTGGACCAGACTTCCACAATGGTTTGAAAACTCACTAACAGGGCACCTGGGGGCTCAGTGGGTTAAGCCGCTGCTGTCGGCTCAGGTCATGATCTCAGGATCCTGGGATTGAGTCCCGCATGGGGCTCTCTGCTCAGCAGGGAGCTTGTTTCCCTCTCTCTCTCTCTGCCTGCCTCTCTGCCTACTTGTGATCTCTGTCTGTCAAATAAATAACTAAAATCTTTAAAAAAAACAAAAACAAAGACAAAAAACTCACTAACAATATTTAGTGAAGCCCTGGCCTCTGACTTGGCTGACTTCTCCACGGAACGAACTGGTGCATGGTACTCCAGGATGTTAACGACCTTCTCATCACCAGCCCAACTAAGGAAAGCTGCCACCAAGCAACACTTGACCAACTACACCATGTATCAAAAATAGGATATTGAACATCCTAGAAAAAGGCTCAATTATGTAGACAAGAAGTCAAATACTTAGGATTCATGATAACTCAAGGAAGACAGGCCCTCAGCACCAACTGAAAGGCCGTGATGACTAATCTCCTGCAGCCCACCACCAAATGAGCTTTGTGCGAGTTCCTGGGGGGCTGCAGGATTCTGTAGAATCTGGATACCAGTGTTCTCAGTCATAGCTAGGCCCCTGTATGATTCACTAACAGGACCAGATAATCAGTCTCTTCAACGAGAAGACAGACAAGAGAAGGCTTTCAAGGAACTCAAGGACTTACTTGGAAGGGCCCCAGCCCTACCTGATACCAGGAAACCTTTCTGCCTATATGTTCATGAAAAAACCAAAATGCCTTAGGACTTTTAACCCAACCAAAAGGCCCTTGGGAAAAGCCCACTGCATATCTGTCAAAGAAATTAGACCCTTTCGCCTCTGGAGGGCCCCCTTGCCTACGGGCCTTGGCAGCCACCACACTTCTCATCAAGGAGGCTGACAAGCTCACTCTAGGACAACAGCTCACAGTAAAAGTTCCCCACTCAGTGATCACTCTTCTGAACAGTCAGTGTCAGAAATGGATATCAAACGCCAGGTTAAATCAATATCAAGGACTACTTCTAGAAATCCTCACATAAACCTACAGACAGTGCAGGCCCTCAACCCGGCCACATACCTCCCAATGGCAGCAGGGGAACCAGAATATAACTGTCTGGAAATCATAACTGAAGTCTATGCCACCTGGCCGGACTTCCAGGAATCCTCTCTGACAAATACTGACCTTACTTTATACACTGATGGTAACAGCTTCCTAAGCAATGGCCTAAGAAAAGCGGGTTATGCAATTACCATTGCTACAGAAGTCCTAGAAGCCAAAGCATTCCCTGCAGGATGGTCAGCTCAGAGAGCTGAACTCTGGGCCCTCATCCAGGCACTCTTACTCTCTAAGGACGAAAAGGTCAACATATATACTGACTCAAGATATGCCTTCTCCACTCTACATATACATGAGGTAATCTACAAAGAAAGAGGACTCCTCACATCCAATGGGAAAACCATCAAGAACAAAAATGAAATCCTCCAGTTGTTAGAAGCAGTATGGGCACCCTGGAGCTTAGCCATCATCCACTGTCAGGGACACCAAAAAGGAGATGCTGAGCCAGCTACAGGGAACTGCTTAGCTGACTAGGCAGCCAGGGAAGCTTCCCAAGATGAACAACCTGTCATTATAGTACCCGTTACCCCCTTCTTAAATCCCACTTATACAGCAGCTGAAGATGATGGGGCCAAAACCGAGGGAACCTTTCACCATCCCCAAGGATGGTGGATCCCCCCAGATGGGTGCTTATTCTTTCCAGCAAACCTCGCCCCTTATGCCATCACTGAACAACATTCAACTTCATATTTGGGAAAAACAGGGCTTGAAACTCTGCTGGAAAAAATTTCTACATTGCAAGACTTGCAACCTTATGCAAGTCGATCACAGATCAGTGTGCCACTTGTGCTAGACACAATCCAAAAACCAGAACTTCCCAGTCTTCTGGAGTACAGCACACAGGGGCATCTCCCTTCGAAGACTTGGAAGTGAACTTCACAGACATGACTCCTTACCGAGGTATAAAATGTTTGCTAGTTCTGGTCTAGATGCATATCCAACCAGGACCGAGAAGGCCAGAGAAGTCACCAGAGTACTCCTCCAGGAGGTTGTGCCTTGGTACAGGATCCCACTTACCATACACAGTGACAATGGCCCATCTTTTATCTCTGGAGTTCTAGGAGAGTTAACTTCAGTCCTCAATATCTCCTGGAAACTCCACACAGCCTACCAGCCTCAGAGCTCAGGGAAAGTAGAGTGTATGAACCGTACCCTCAAGGAAACCCTATCTAAATTATATGCTGAGACCTCTTTAGGGTGGACAGATCTGCTTTTCTCAGCAGTACTCCACTCCTGTTGTACCCCTCAGAGAAATGGATTGTCTCCATTTAAAATACTCTATGGCAGGCCACCCCCCACTGTTGTCTTCTTTTCGGGGCAACCTTAACATCTTAGGAGACACATACCTCCAGGACCAACTGTTATACCTAGGAAAAATCCTTGAAGAATTACACACCCACATATTGGAGAGGGCCCCTATATCCCTAGGAAGCCCTGTCCATTCCTTCTAACCCCGGAGATGAGGTCTGGGTAAAAGATTGGAAACATGAACCCCTTCGCCCAACCTGGACTGGCTCACATACAGTAATTCTCATAACTCCCACTGCTCTCAAGGTTACCAACATCATGCCATGGATCCACCATTTGCAAGTGAAAAAGGCAAACTCAGACCAAACTACCTGGATCCCACATCCATCACCATCAAACCCTCTGAAGATCACTCAGCCCCTAAACTCTAAAATAAATCCTCTCCTTTCTCAACCCAGCTAGAGCCTCACGTTATAGTTACTAAGTTTCTTTTGCCTCTTCCCGTCAGGGACCCCTACTAACCCAACAACATACAACTGAAAATTAACAGACTTTGAGAGACCAGGACAAAGTCCTTCGTAACCAGACCACTGGCGAGTGTCCCACCTTCCAGATATCCCTATGTCAACTCCTGGCTCCATACAAAGAAAAAGTGCTTGAAGGGAGGCTATGTAAAGAACAGGGACACCAGATATAATTCTGCCCAGACCAGGGGTTAGAGAAATGCGGGGAAACCTTTGTGACCAATGGGGGTATGAGACCATGGCCTCATGGGTGACATCAGGCAACCTTCGAATCTCCCAGGTTTACATGTCCCAGGCCAACCAAACACTCATAATTACCACACAGAATTACAGAGGCTCCTACTGGGGCCAGTTGCGATGCTGGGGACTACGTTTGTATGTTTCTGGGAGGGAACCCAGAACGACATTCACTCTCCACCAGGACAGACCCCCCTCTGTGGCCTAGGTTCTCTTCTATAAACCTCACTCTCTCAGGGCCAACCATTCAAAACTACACTTGTCAGCTCTTAAATACCTCCTACCACTTATGGCTCAACTTTACCCATTCCCCTACTGGTTCTGCCTGCTGGGTCTGTCTCCCCTTGGCTTGATCAGCTTTCTTAACTGGCTGTTGCCCAGTAATACAAGCCCTGTGAGTTTTGGCCCCGTATAAAACTCAGTCTTGCTGCTTCCAGCTAACAATCTAACCTGCTTTCTTCCCCCTGGCTGCCAGAACTTCACAGTTCCTCTACCTTACTGCACCCCCTGCCCGGGCATCTTCCTCTCCTGTGAAAACAACCTTCTCTTTAGGTGCCACAAGAAAAGTAACACCTCTCTGGTTGCATACTAGTGTTTTTGTCTCCTTCTGCCTCACTATATTCAGACTTCCAGTTCCCGTCCCGGGTCTCTCTTCGCCACCAAAGTTGATGAGCAGTAATCTTATTGTTCCTTCTGGGGGCTGGAATCTTTGCTGGCATAGCTTCTGGCACATCAGGCCTTGAGACTTCCCTTAACTTTTACTTCAAGCTTTCACAGGAGCTCAACAATAACATGCAACATATCACAGATTCATTAACAACCCTCCAGACACAGCTCTCCAGTCTGGCGGCAATAGCCCTCCAGAATCAGTGAGCCCTAGATCTCCTCACTGCTGAAAAGGGAGGAACCTGTCTCTTCTTACAGGAAGAATGCTGCTACTATATCAACCAGTCTGGGATGATCACTTCCAAGGTTCTCGAGCTCCGGGAACGCATCCAACATCGTCAAGAAGAACTCAAATCTTGGGGTTTCAACCCACAATCATGGACATCCTGGTTATTACTCGTTGCTCCTTTATTGTCTTTACTCCTCCTAGTTACCCTTGGTCTTTGTCTCCCCAACAGGTTCATCTGTTTCATCAGAAACATCATCTCTCAACAAATGACAGCCTATATCCTCACCTTCCATGGATACAGTTCCTTAAAACTAGATAATGATGATCTCTAGGGTACCCCTGCTGATCATCAAGAGGAAGGACCTGAGGTGGATAGAGACCACTGGGCCCCAGCCCCTTCCTGTCTGCTGCTCTCCATTGCTCTTGCTGAGGCAGAGAAAAGACCAAATGACCATCCTGTTTGGTTAAGAAAAGAAAAACTAGTCCCCTAGGATGATTTAGCACTCTCTTGAGATGCCTTCATATAGATTATACTTCCACATAAAGGGGGTCAATGGGCCCTGAGAAACTGCAAAAATGTCCCGTTACCATCCCCCATCACCTGTAACCATAAAAACTCACCCCTAACCCTGTCGGGTGCTGTCTTTGGGAACAATCCCGCTGAGCCTACTGGTGAATATAAAGCTGTATTCTCCCAGATTTCCATGTGCCACTTGAGTTTCCTCAATTGCTTCTGATTTTCCTCAACAGCACAGCTGCTATCTGACAGTGACAGGAAGAACCAGAGCACCTCTTATTTGCCTGGGGTTCTACACCCACACATCTTTCAGGACTACTTCCAACACTTCCAGTGCTCTCTGATTAGGGAAATAATTTTCATGACATCATTTTGTTGGGGAAAAAATGAAAAAAGGTAAGATAGAAACATGACAATTATTTCTACAACAATTACTCCAAACCATAGTTATATACAAATTAATAGACTACTGTGGGTTTGGCCAAAAGAAATAAAGGGTGATTCCAGAAAATACATTTTTGTTATGTATTGGCCTATCACTCCAATTAGGCAAGTTTAGTTGAATGTAGTATTATTTTACAGGTTAAGATCTCTGTATTTCAAGAATAGATTGCAAAGGACAAAAACAAGTGGAATAAACCTTCATACTCTATGTAGAAACTCAAGGTGAACTCTGATGGAGAATAAAAATAATAAAACTAACAAACAAAAAAAGGCCAGTGCAAGAAAAGAAGAGCTTAAAAAGTCTCCTAATAGAATGTATTAAGGAGTTGGCAGAGAAGACAAAAGCAAGATACATATCCTCAAAATAGACATGGATGTATTAGAAAATAAGATCACTGCAGAAAATAGAATAAACTCAAGTTTACATAAAATATTAAGGGACTTTTCAACAAAGTGCTAGTTAAAGTAAATATAAATTTCCAATCCTAGAGAGTCAATGAAAGAGAAATGGATAAGGAAGAAGAAAGCAAAGCAATTCTGGCTTTTGAAAGAATCCAAGAGGCATTGTATGAAAATGTTGAATGACTAAATTCTACACCTAAAACTAATATTATGCTATCTGTTAACTAATTGGGATTTAAATAAAAATTTGAAAAAGAAAATTAAAAAAAAGAAAAAGAGAAACTAGGAGAACAGAATATTTTATTTCAGTTATAATTTTAGGAAGAAAAAAACTACAGCTACAAAGAAATGTTATTTTTGAAAGGGATTCTGAATTGTGATTATAAACAATAGCTTTGCTTCAGTTTCTAGGATCTACTCACACTTTGATTTAGGTAGAAAGACTTAAGCTCCTATGGCATCGTATTCTCATGTGACACTTAATATAGGTTTATTTTATTGGTCTCACAGCAACAAAGAGTGGAGATGGAACTATGGGGCAATGGCCTGTAGAGAGAGGGCTGTGGTTACCACTGCAGTCTAGGACCAGGGCACCAGGGACACTAAATGCACCATAGTGAGGAGGTTACAAGTGCACTTAAAGAATTATCCCCATCAAATGCCAATAATGCTTCTGAAAAGAAACTCAGAGCTGAATGATCCTTTAAAACCTGAACAGATCTAGCATTTGAAGATTTGAAAGTTCTGGGGTATTGTTAGAAAGAAAGGAAAAAATGGAGTGTGATGATTTCAGCAGAAATGCTGAGATAAATATAATTGTCAACAACTTAAGAGCATAAACCTGAAAGGAAATCCTGTTCTGAACAAAGGTAAAACTATGAGTTTACTGTGCATGTGATATTCGATGTCAGTTTGCTAGTATGGTGAGAATTGCATAAACTATACTATTGATCAGAAGAAAATAGAATTGTATGGCCATTAGAAGACATCTCATCCTCCTCAGTACAGATAAGATGAGAAATCTGAGGTTCAGAGAGTTTTTGTGACTTACCCCAAAACACACAATGATAATGTCCAATATTAATATCCTTTATTCTTCCTAATATAATGTTCTTTTTATCTTAGCAATAATACTTTACAGATGTATGTCATTTAAAAATGATAATTAAGTGAAAACTTTGTTCTAAAAACATGCTAGTAAAGTTAAAGTGGCAAATGAGAGAAACCCTTTTATTTTACCAACTAATAAAGGGATTATGCAGGGATTAAAAAATGCATACATGATTCAGATCTTAGATATGTGAATGTCTCCTAAGGGGGTTCTGAATGCAGAAAAGCAATTGCAAATTGCTCTTTTAAAAATTTTGTTACAGATATTTCAGCCCAGACTGGTATTTTAAAAAAGGACTTGTTCAGTTCAAATCTCAGTTCTTCCATACAAGCCCCGCATCTCATATGTATGGAAAAGTTGCAGGCATCCCTGAGTTCATGACTCATTTAGGAGATAAGTGACTATGCAGAAGGCTTACACCATCAGGATTCACATTATTACTGATTGCCATAATAGTAATTCTATTCTGCATTCGGGCAAATATTTAGTCTACATTATAGTGAATACATTGTGGAAACTACTCTGTCTTCCTAAAGAAGCAACAGCAGGATGTGTTATTGGTATTTGCAGTAATCTAATTAGTGAATTTACATACTGACTACCTCTTGAACAACTTCCTTCTGCAAAGGTTTTCTGCATACAAAGTGGGTATACATCTTGAAGACAGAATAGAACACAACAAAACAGCCAGATGCCTTTTCATTTTGTGATTTAAAAGTTTAAAGACAGTTTCAGGGGGTCCTAAGAACTTTACTTCCTGTTTCTACATGCACCTGAAGTACATTATTTCAGTTAATGAACTAGAGTACATTGTATATAATTACTAAAGGTCATTTACCTTTCACTACCATTTAAACTGTAAATATTTCATTGACACCTTAAGTTCTACCTTCAAATGTTAACATATACTGCTGGACATATTCATTTTTAAACTACACTGTGTTGAATTTTATTTTTTTAAATTTTTTTCTTTTTTAATTTAAATATAATGCATTATTTGTTTCAGGGGTACAGGTCTGTGATTCATCAGTCTTACACAATCACAGCACTCACATAGCACATACCCTTCCCAATGTCCATCACCCAGTCACCCCATCCATCCCATCCCCTTTACCCCCCAGCAACCCTGTTTGTTTCCTGAGATTAAGAGTTGAGTTTTCTTTCCTAATGACAACATTCCTTTGTTTGGTACAAACTCAAATTACCTAAAATTTGGAGCACTCTTAACTCTCAATTGCCTACCATTAAAAAAATACGATTTTAAATGTACAATGATTAAGTTATTTTATGTGTTCAATACCAATTTTGTATATTATTGATATTTAAATGAAAAACATTCTTGAAGATCTTTTTTAATATTCTTTTTTCAGGCTAGGCATTAGGTCTGGTACCTCCATGAAAGTGTATGCCTTGCAGCTAAAACAATACACAGAAGTTATAGTCAGGGACCACTGGCCTCAAATCTTACTCTGTTACTTAGGATCTGAAGGTCTCAGGCAAGTTATGATATGTCTTTGGGTCTCAGGTTCTACTTCTGTAGAAAAGGAATACCAGTCCCATGGCCAAGCATTGATGAACTGGTTATCCTCATTGTTAGCTCGTAGCATCACTGTTGCCAGTTTCAAAGACCTCTTCTGCATTATTCCACAGATGTCAAAAATTCTATTTGCCCTAATCTCTTTTTCCATTTACTTCTTGGTTTGTCCATGGCGGCCTCACCTTGGATCTCAGTGGAGAAGAGAAGTTAAGATTCTCTGCAAGGGGATGTTGCTAGATGTGTCTGTGGACCTGAGATGCAGAAAGGCAACCTCATGAGCTCTTTGAAGCTTCAGCATGAGATCTTCCCTGTTTTGTTTTGTTTTTGTTTGTTTTTTGGTTTTGGTTTGTTCCAAGCTTGAGTGAGTATTTCTTTGACTTTTCCTTGACCTATCATTTGACAGTTGTGTAAGTCCCTAAATCCTATTATAACAAACTCATTCTTAGGTTACAGAGAATGACTTATGTTTTCCAAGTAAAATAGATTAATATATAAGTAACATCATAAAATGAGACATAAATACCAAATAATTTAAATAAACTGGGTAAACTATGAACATAAGTCATATTTTTATCAAGGTAAAAAATAAAATCTATCACTTATTATTCAAATAATAGTGATAATGATAAACATTCATTGAACACGTACTAAGTCTAAAAATCTCCTAAGTAGTTTAAACTACCTACAAACTTAATGCTTAACAAGTAACCTAGGAAGCAGTTATTCCATTTAATGGAGAAGTGAACTGAAGAGAGGTTAAGCAAGTTGCCTCATGACATACAAGCTATGAGCAGAAGAGTGAAAACTTGAACTAAACAAGTTTGGCTGCAGAACCTAGACTTTTCACCACAATGAATAACAGACTATCTCAATGTCTAGATTTATCTTCATGCTCCATATTTTATACTTTGTGCCTATAATAACCAATGAGGTTGTCATATTAAATATTTCTCCATATTTTATACATTGTGCCTATGACAAGCAATGAGGTTATCATATTAAATATTTCCTCAAATACTTAGCATAGTGTGTCCTCCTGAATAGACATTAAACAAGAGGACATCTATTGACAGTATTACTAAAATTGTTACTTTTAATTTTAAGATTTCTTCTAATAATGACCATAGTATTTCCTCTGTGGGCAGAGACTTTGTTTTGTTCATTTGTCTACTGTAGAACACCAAACACCACGCCAGACATAAGCAGATTGTTCTAGACCTTCCATCATCATTGTCAAAAATGAAATATTGCTAGTGAATTGTCATTTTTTATCAAGTGTAGGTCATAAAATTAAAAGTTATAATATTTCATAAAATAGTACTATGAAATAATAATTGTACTGAATTAAGAGAAGAATATTAATAAAAAAGACCTTTGCATTGTGGGAGACTTTAATTTGCAGAAGTACAGTTGAAATTTTTTTAAGGTCTCGTATAAAAAATATCAGGTTTACAAGAAAAAAATTGACATTCTATTCAGATGGTGATATAATTTTTTTTTTGAAGATTTTATTTATTTTACAGAGAGAGACACAGCGAGAGAGGGCACACAAGCAGGATGAGTGGAAGAGGGAGACGTAGGCCTCCTGCTCAGCAAGGAGCCCTTTGTGGGGCTAGAGCCCAGCACCCTGGGATCATGACCTGAGCTGAAGGCAGCTGTTTAACGACCGAGCCACCCAGGTGTCCCTATATAATATATTTCAAAAAGACATTGCTTAGAGGAGAGATTATATTTATAAAACAAAATTATGTTATTCAAATAATACTTAAGAATCAAAACATTAGCATTATGATATTTTAAAAGTTTTATATAGAAAGATATTTTAGACATACAAACACACATTATGTTTATCACTTATACTGTGTTATCACTTATACAATGTTGTAGAAAATGATTTATGAACTATACAGTTTAGGCAATATAACCATAGTAAACAACATTCTTTTATACTCATTAAATTTTAGTCTTTATTAATGATAAATAAATACAATTTTGGAAGAAAATTAAATCTTATCTAAAATGGTTATATGTATCTAGAGACAATATGTGCCTGAAATTATTTAATAAGTTAGGAACATAAAAGAGAGAGTTAGACCTTCAAAAACTTGCCAAGGTTTTCCTACTTCACATCAATATTTTGATTCTTTAACAAATGAACTTAAGATCATCCTCTTTGATTATTTCTGACATTTTATAAGACCAGCTATGCAAAGGCCCTTGGGTTGAGAACATTATGTAGATAGTAGTACATCATTTTTATCTGTATCAAAATAGCTAAAATGGATCTGGGTTCTATAAACATCTTTGATAGTATTAATCTGTTTTTAAATAAGGATCTTTTGGTAGCTTTTTGTTTGTTTTGTTTGTTTGTTTTTACTTCTTACCTTTTATTTAATAAGTTTTCTTATTTGTTTTTCAAGGTTGTAAGGGACAAATGCAGAAGAAGGTCAAAAATATAGGCTGTATGTTATATAGCTTATTTAGAAAATCTTCAGGCAGTTTCTATGGCAGCTTGAAACTAAATATATGATAAAATAAATTATTTAAAGTTTAACTTCTTTTTAAAGATATTAGAGTGCATATCTCTCAGAGACAGGAAAAATTTATTAAAGGCTATTTCAACATGAATGTAGCTTATTAATAAGTGTATTTTATGTATTTTAAAAAACTAGGCATACTTAAACTGAAAAGAAAAAATAGCTATACTATTCTACATTGGAGACTGCAAACTTCAATTATGGGAGCTGTCAAAAAGAATATATATTTCATTTTCACCCAATATATTTTAAGTTCCACACTCCCCTGCATCTCTGAGATACCAGATTACCTGTGGTTGTTTTATCTTATAGCCCACACCTGAGCACTTTAGTCACTATGGAAACTACACTGTCTCTTCCAGTAATGCAAAGTTCTATCCATGACCATATAATCTTGAACAAGGTTCATAAATAATCCATGTAGAAGTGAATCTTGCCATCATATTACTTTCTGGCTAATCTGGTTTGGGCAAGTGTATAATTACGTTTATGAAATTAGTAGATTGCTTGCTCTGTCTTCACTACTGATGTAATATGTAGTGACAGAAACAGAGAAGCCTTATCGACCACCAGAACTGCAAAATGGAAAGAAAAATAGTGCCTTCCGTTTAGAACTAGATTTACTATTGAAGAAGCTAGGTAGTTAGATGGAAAGGCAGCTGACCTAATAAATCTATTGTATGACCTCTAGATTCCATATGGCAGACTCAAAGATTTTGGTATTTTTTTTATATTTCTCTAATCTTTAAAAATTATTTGTATGTATATTTATTGTATGTATATTTATTTGTATGTATATTTATTGCCTGTTTATTTATTTATGAAGTATATTTTTATACTATATGCATAGATGTGTGTGTCTAAGTTCTCCTTCTGAAATGTTATTTATTATTTTGTTTACCATGAAACAAATTGTGCCCTTGCCGGTGACTTTTTATAGTCCATTACTATTTGGACACACTATGCATTTTTCCTACTTTTAATTAAAGTATAAATATATCATTAATACTATAAAGTTCAAAATTAGAGATGTAGTTTCCTTGTTTAATTATATTGTCATGTTTATCATTTTCTGTAATCTCTAATACATTTTATTAATCATGTAACTATTATCTTAAATATAATATCATGAAATAATGTCTATGTTAGCTGCAATGTGTTTCAGACAATTTAAGTTTGGAATTTTTCAGGAAATAAAATTGCCATAGATTTGTATAAGTTGCACACAAATTTTCAAAAGTCAGGAAAAGAGAGAGTGAGGGACAGAGACAAACATCTGAAATTAAATCAAAATGCTAGACTAAAATATTTAAAAACAAAAGAAAGCCAAATTAACATCATTTACAACAGAAAAATAATCTCAATTTAGTTCCTTTCTTAACAGTCTAAATGTCAAAAAAATTTTATAGTAATTTGTTTCCTTATGTGAAAAATGCATAGTTTTTAAAAATTTAACATTATTTTCAAAGTGGTGATTCTATTTAGAACCTAGGTAATGTTAGTTCACTTACCTTGATAATGCTGAATGCATTTTAATAGTTATCACATGAAAATTAAATAGACGTTTCAAGGGATTCAAATAAAGAGACTGTGCTAAAGAGGTTTTAAAAAATTAAAAACCCACTAAAGAAAACACTTGCAACACCTGTTATTTTTACTATACAATATTTTAAAGTCTTTAAGCCCATATGCCAGGATCAAATTAGTAAAATCAAGTCCTAAGATAACCGTATTTAATAATGGAGTAGGGATAAGTGAAATATATGTGAATGTATCTTTAAAGTACAATTGTCTATTAATTCCAAATGAAGATGTATCACAATGATTAAAGCTGCTTTTAAAAGACAAGGTCAAATCTTCCATTTTTAGTTTATTTCATTTTGTAAGTAAAGGTCCAAGGAGAAAAAAAAGGAGTAGTTTTGTAACAAATCTTTGTCACTGTGATATTCTCATTAATTAAAAAAAAATAGAATTCAATTGTCAAGCAGTGAATTATTTTGAGACTAAAGAGAGCACTGTAATAGCTGGATTAATGATGATTTTTTTTAAAGATCTTATTCATTTATTTGACAGAGAGACATAGCAAGAGAGGGAACACAAGCAGGGGGAGTGCGTGAGGGAGAAGTAGGCTTCCTGCTGAGCAGGGAGCCAGACGTAGGGCTTGATCCCAGGACCCTAGGATCATGACCTGATCTGAAGGCAGTTAACGACTTAGCCACCCAGGCATCCCAATAGATGGATTAATAAAGAAACTTTATTTTAATGATCTATTTTGTAGTCAGAAATTTTACTGATGGGGAAAATGATTCAGTTATTAACAGGATTTTATAATTATTAAAAAATACTAAAGTAACTAAAACAGTATTAGATATGCTTGAAAATCAGTACTTGAATTTTGCTGATAAAAGGGAGAAGGAAAGGTTAGGAAAAGAAAGTCATTCAAGCCTCTTTTAGCCACAGACAGGAGGGAGAGGTTCTAATTCAGGATTTAAAGGTAATTTATTCTCCAGGGCCTGCAAAAAATTATTGTGCTAACTTTTACTGTGTATTTACTACATACTCTTGTTTTTGTTTTGTTTTCTTTCTTCTCTCTCTCTCTCTCTCTCTTTTTAAGTGAGAAAACCTGGTAGCAGCCCGCTAGGCTTTGCTCTGTAATTGTGTAGGGGGCATGTAAGTATCTTCAGGATTAATGGTTTGCTAGATCTGGCAGGACTCAGAAAAACTGTAATACTCATAAATATGACAAAAGAATACAGATTAAAATCAGCAAAAGCATGTAGCATATATTTGAATGACCTCAGCTACCTAGACTCCAGATCCACAAGAGCACAACTGGATGTTCACTCTAAATCACAGTGTTAGCATAAACTATGTGATCAGCTGGTACCATGAGGCCCACTGCCTCAGACTTAACACAAACACTCTTATCAGGTAGAACAACCCAAAGGCTCAGAGTTCACGTCCTAGGGGCTGGCCAAGGGCCAGTCCAAAAGACAGGACTTCTTTGGCAATGTGACAGGTTTAAGCAATCCAGGACTGCTGAATTAACTCTTTCTTGCGTAGTAACTAATTAACATACTCCAAAACTTAGTAGCTTGAAACAACAACAGGTTTCCCAGAAGACACTGAGGAAAATAATAGAGTGCAAATGAATAATTCCAGAGGTGCTTCCTGAGTCTGAGGAAATGAGAGAGAAGGAAGAACAGCAGTAAAGGGTGCTAGGAGATACTACTGTGAGCAAATGGAGCTCAAGGCTGCTGGAGAATTCCAGAAACAACTTAAAACGCAGATCCAAGACTCCTGAAAATGAGAAGCAGAATAGGGATTTTCTACCAACTTCCAACTCCTGTCTGTCAGGTTCTTGAAGGGCATTAATTCCCCAGCACTTCAGCCTGCACTTGTCTTTCAGTGTGTATAGGCAGAGTGTGCTTGGGAGGACATTAAAGTAAAGAACATGAAGTTTTGGGGCCCACAGTTGGAATTTGGGGCAGCCATCATGGAAATGCTAAGTGTTAACAGGATATGGAAGAATACTAATGACATCTACTGTTGAGGGTGAAGAAATTTAGGGAAGTCAGGAGAAGTATGTGTGGAATGTAAATGTAATGATAAAAACAATAATACTAATAATTTTCAAGTACTCCACTTGATGAAAGACCTTGTTAACAGGTCAAGAATTTTGAATGTGATGGCTGGAAAAAGAGGTATAAAATTGCAAATTATGATCCTTGTGTCTCCATTGCTTCATGTAAGATGGTCCTCTATTTTCATGTTATCTGAAGTGTGGTCTGCAAAGTGTGTTAATGGGTCACCATAATAAATGGAGCTGGAGTTCTATTTTAAACCAACAAGACTAATAACTCTACTTAGGTCAGCTGAGATTTCAATTTACGTTCTGGCACAGGTTTCTTATCTTACGTAAGGTGGAACAAAGAATTTGTGGACCAGCTATTTTAAGAAGTAACAATTCATGAATCTATTTTGGTCCACTGTATAACTGCATGCCTTTAAAAACATGCGAAATTCTTTTGCTCTGCTTACATGTTCCACAAGTGGCCCTTGAATTATAATTCCGTTTTCCATGTAAATTCATTAATAGAGAAAAATTGGATGGACTAATCAAATTAAATTTTATGGTTAATTTATTGGTTATATTTTTGCTCTAGATTACTAAATCGCCCCTCTGATTTGTACACCTATACTGTTTGAATATTATTATTAGGTCAGACTCCCAAAAGCCTTGTTATCTGCAAGTGTGTTGATAAAACTAAACTTTTGGATATTCAAACTTATTACCAGATCCTGAAATATAGTTGCCAGCTTATGAAACAATGTCTGGGAGGTCAGTGTGCCTCCATGTGTGATAACTCTTACTCATACTCTGTAACAGTAATAGACCTTAAGTGACAATGGTAGTATTTATTTCTTTTCATACTTCTAGACTCTAGCTTATTACAGGGATTCATAGAAGTTTATTGATTATGGGTATACATGGTCAAATGCTTTTGGAAAGTTGTTCAAGTGTGTTAATTATCAAATAAGGTAATTGAGACCCATAAAACTGATTTTAGCTCACCAAGACAATTTGGTTAATTATAGAAGATAGATCCAAGATTTCTTCCCATTCCAATACTTTATCACCTTTATCAAACAAAACTCTCCAGGAAAAAAATAGTATATATATTTTTTTCTGGAGAATATATATATATATATATATGTATATATATATAAAATATACTTATATATTATAAAAATATACTAATATACATAATATATTATAAATAAAATAAATATATAAATATGAATATAATATATAAAAATACATATATAAATAAATATAAATGTATATATATGACTTTGTTAATACTATTTCAAATATAGATGCGTGGATAAATATAAAAATTATATTATTAAATCCTTAGAACCTTTAGTTTTATGTTAAATGAAACCAAATACTTACATCTCTCTGATAGCTAATTCACCATCTATGAGTCAGATGCTAGGGATGTTATTATCATAACTGGTACCATGACTAAAAGATCAACTAAAAAACAGAACAAAACAAACAAAAAAACTAACTTCAATATACATAGGAATTTAGGTTCTTATTTCTCTACCCAGTAATAGGCTGAAAGAGTTGCCCAATTTATTATGTCCATCCTAATGAATAAACATTCAGTGAACTTTCAGATAAAACTCAAAAATAGCACCTATTTCATCAGGAATAATCTGTTTAAGAAGATGTTTTATTTAATAATAAGCTTTCATAAGTATTGAAATTAGCCTTTTATTCTTTTGTATATGGAAGACAGAAATAAATCTAGTGCTCATCAGGCATTCCTTATTTGTAGCTTTCCTAAACATATTTGGAAATTCAGGTTTAGAACTCCAAGACCAAATCAGCCAGCTGATAGACTCTTTTGGAAAGCATGGGCATATGCTGTGAAATATGGAAAGCTAATTTAGAGTCCTAGAAAAATTAAGGTCTCTATTTCCTAATTTGGAAAATAAAGAGCTGAGCAAAATGATACTATCTTCCTGGATCTAAAGCTGTAATTCAGATTGAGTCTTCATCAATGTCGATATGACTACCAAGAGAGAGAATGTGTAGTGAAAAAATAACCTCGAAGAGTTCTGTGATAAGTTCTATGATGCAAAGCTAATGGGATACGTGCTAATGGCTGAATATGAAGTAATGTAAAAAATGTCAAAATGGTGAAACTAAGTGTGTGTAACAGCTGTCCTCAATAATGGGAATCATTGAATAGAACCATGCTCAACAAGACATATAGTGTACCAGTGTGTGGTTATTTCATTTGAAGAACATTTCCAAATGAAAGCTTTGGCTAAGTGAGAGTGGGGAAAAGAATGATTGTTATCACAAGGAATCATCTGATGTCATTGGGTAAGGAAAAAAAAAATCAGTTTTTCTGTGCTATGTTACTTAGCACACATTTGCCACTTCTTGCTATCTCTTATTTGCTGTCTTACTTGATATATGTGTTGATTCCAACTTTTAATTTATTTTAAAGCTTTTATTTGTTCATTTGACAGTGAGAGACAGAGAGAGAGAACACAAGCAGGGTAAGTAGAAGAGGGAGAAGCAAGCTCCCCACCAAGCAGAGAGCCTGATGTGGGGCTTGATCCCAGGACCCTGCAATCATGATCTGAGCTGAAAGCAGACACTTAACAACTGAGCCACCCAGGAGCCCCCTAACTTTTAATTTTTTAACTAGATTAGAAAGCTTCTGAGAAAGGTGGAATTGTTTTACTTATCTTCATTACAATATCACATACTGTGGTATTTCTCAAAGGGCTGTTGCTCAAAATATTTATGTAAATTAAATATTATGAGCCTCCTAAAGCCACTTTTAGGTCATGATTATTATCAATTATGGGTTAAGAAAAACTTCAGAAAGAAACACACAAAGCCATGTGAAGCAGAGATTGTGTTTTCTCATAATATAAGGCTTTGTTATTGCATCAAGTTATGGACATGGTATAGAAGTGACATTGAACTTTCCAGAAATATGACAACTAATGTTTACTTTACTCCAAGTGCTTGGATCTATAGCAGATTGAACAAATGAGGTGACCTTGAGAATAGAGGCCAAGAAAAGTGAACACAAAAACAAAATAAAATAAAAAATTCAAGCAAAACACCCAGGTCCATAAGAATTTTATGAAAAAAATTTGTCTACATCTGATCTTTAATAAACAAAAAATGTTATTTTCTTTTTGTAAGCCACTAGCTAGTTGCTGACAGCTTTATTCCTAAGTGAAGCACCAAGCACATAAAGTATTTATAGTCAAGATAAACTTGCCTGAATTGTTAACTATGACAGTGGTTGAGCTTTAGCATTGCACATTTTCTTATTTATGAGTATTCTGAATTAAACTTTTGTATATTGTTGAAAAAAATATAGCTTATGCTGGTTCACTATCTTTGGATTTTGATGTCAGGCCATTAGATATAAACCTTGGTTATATGACTAACTCCTGTGTGACATGGATCAAGTTTCTAACACCTTACTATCTCAGTTTACTAATCTGTAAATGAACAAACAAATACATTCTCTAATTAGAAGAATAAAGGATATATAAGCTTTACATAGTTACTTAATGTATATTGAGCAAGTCAATATGCAGCAACCGGTGTTATTTACTTTTCTTGGTACATAGGAACATGTTATATGCACATGTGATGTATACATAGGATGTGCACTCATTAAATTTCTTTGTTTTTTAAAAATTATCATATAGCAACCACTATGAAATTTTAAGCATGTTGGATTATGGCTAGTTTTTATGGCACCACAATCTCTTTCTCTGAAATGTGCTTTTCTTCTTCACATGGAATATGTGTCCACAGAATTTATCTAGGTATTATATATTAGGTTAAAATAATTTGTTATGAAATGATGGATTTAGATAACTAGCATCATCAACCACAAAATTTTAGGAAGTCTTCTAACTTCCTATACTGGCTATTGTCTTCATTAAATGTAATTGTCAAAATCAAGTAAGTTGTCAATGCAATAGAGAAAAACTCTTCAGAGAATAGAAACACAATACTTTCATTTCACACTATTTATTACAACCAACTTTTAACTTTCATTTTTGTAATATAAATGATGTGATATTAGCATACTGGACTTTATTTCCACAATGCTGAAGATTTAGGGATCCTGATTATTAAAAGAAAAAAAAAAAAGAAATACTAAAAAAAAAAAAAATGCCCCGAGTGTACTAGAAATAGTACATAATACAAGAGAAAGCAATATCTGGGTTTTCCAAGGCACAAAATCTGATGGATTAAACAATAAAGAAGCCACTCAGTATAGAAAAGTGGACCGGGACTTTAAGAAGAAAAAGACAAAATGAGTCTCAATAAATACAAGAAGGGAAAAAAAAAAGTATCACTTGGGAGCAATCATAATAAAGTCAAGATATTAAAAATAAGGATGAAGACAGGCAAGCTAAGAAGAAAAATAGCAAAAGTGTCAGGGAAGGTGATATTAAATAATGAGAAGTAAAAAACAACTCCAAACATTATTAACAAAGGAGGCATCTTTAGAATGAAAAACATTTTACAGGCTGCAACTTAATATTTAAATGGACTCTCTGGATGCATATTAAAGCATGTATCCAATTTACATATAACATGCATTTTGTGAACTGATCTATATAATTAGCTAAGAATTCCTGTTTTTTTCTTAACAATCATAGCTTAAGATAACATATGCAGCATATTATTAAATTCTTTAGGAAAAAATCAAAAGAGCATCAGATAGAATATGGCTAGTGAAATAATGTATTATAGTTCTCCCATGCAAGCAGGATGAGCCCCTCACCCCAAATTTGGCTCGAACATTGAGACTGGTGATGCCACACAGGTACCAAGAGGGGGAAAGAAAAGGTTTCTTACTCACACATTGGTACTTTTTGGGGAAAGCAGAGCAAGGTTCTAAGCAGACTGAAAAGTGATTTGAGAGAGCAAAGGAGTGACTGGTTTTGGAGTTTGTGATTTGGGGATGTGGTTGAGGCTTGCAATGTGTACCATTTGAACTCTCCAACAGGACAAAGCAGGGAGGCCCTGGGTTCTCTCACTGGCTTGCCCAGGTATGGAGAGAGAGGCAAAGAGTGAGGAATGAAACTTGAAACCTGTCAACAAACATTAAAATGGAGCCTGCCTCTGTATCACAGGATATTACATTAATAACATATATTATGCCAAAGAAATTTAAAAACTCGAGTTCTCTGGGAACTTTTGATATTATTTGAAATGCATTATTACTCTTTAAATATGCATTTTTAATTGGAATATAAGCTATATAGATATATCTAATAAATTAATACATTTTCTCCCTTAGTATAACCTTGGGGATAAAATATACTCTTAGCAGTAACAATACCTTACTCTACTGATACTTTGACAAAAGGGATGGTGACCTCCCCAAAAATGGGAAACATCAGAGTCTCTTTGGATGTGGTGATATATATATACATATACATATATATATATATATATATATATATATATGTATATGTACATATACATATATATGTATATATATATATATTTTTTTTTTTAAGATGCCCTCCAAATGATTATAATTTATCCCCAAAGACGAATGGTATCTCTCCTCTTCCCCTTAGGGTTTGAGAAAGCTACTGTTCATAAATATGATCATCTGGACAAAACCCTAGATTGGTTCTACGGATTAAGATCATAACTTCAGCAACCTGTTTGCTTTCTCTGTGGGAGACCTATGTATATATACGTTACACTCTCATCAAAAAGAGCACCACATAGAATTTCTAGGTTTTTGTTTTGTTTTTATCTTTGTTTTTGTTTTCTTCTCAAAAAAAAATAGATGAGGAACATGCATGTTTCACACTCCCAGGTAGCTAGTTTTCTCCCCTCTCTACTTTCCATGATCTAAGGGCAATTCTTATTTGTTGGCAACTCTCAAAGGCAATTTGTGTGACTATAAGGGGACTTTATGTTGAAAGCTAGAACAACACAGTAAAATTTAGTGCTCGTTTTCCTTTGATTTCATAAGGCTTTGCTAGAGCTAGACATAACTGTGTACAAGAATTGATTGACTTGAAAAGCTATCACTTGGTACTGTGTTCAGTGTCTGATGGCCTTATTAACCTTATCTTGCTTATATGGCTTTGTTTCCGACACTTGAAAACTATGCACAATAACTTCTCATTCTTTCTAAAACTTTGCTTGCAATGGAAAATCCTCATGAGATGAAAACTCCCTGCATTGTCCTCTGCCTCACCTATCCCAGGTCTGACCTATTCACCCACGTCCAACCCTGTCCTGCCTCAAAAGCTCTCTTAGTTAATCCGCCCAAGGGACAGAGATTACTTTTTCTTTTCTCTGCTCTTTGCTGCCCTCACCTGACAGAGACTGTCCTACTAGGGATTTTTCTTGTGAAAAGAGAATGGTTGGATACAGAGGTATAATGGTTTGAAAAATAATAAGATGTGTTTTTTGTAAAGGAGTAAAGCAATAGAGAGATACGCAGACCAAAAATAAATAAATGAACAAACAAAGGAAAAAAAAAAGTAAGTCCTATAGCTGTAAAATCACTGCTAAAAGATGCTGGTCAGATTCTAAGAGAATAGCTCAGCCCTATTTTGTGTAGATCCTATGAGACCTCATTGTTGACAGACGATGTTACATACTTCTCTCAGTGCTGTAATTCCCAAAACTGTGTAATAGGATTCATCATTTTCAAGTATACTTTGGTGCATATTTGTTGTGTTTTCTTTCCTGGTATTATAGAAGAACAAATGACTATTTTAAGTAGTCCATATTGTGAAAAGAAAAAAAAAAATTACTAACAATCCCATTAGACAGAGAAAATATTTGTTTGCATCTTTTTCACAGTCTTCTCTAAATTTAGTCTTAAACATGAATGCACAGTGGATTGTATTATTACATATTTTTGAAAATGAGAAGGTGCAGAAATTTTGTTTCCATTCGTTTTTGCCTAAGTTCAGGCCATTTATATTTTACTTAGATTTAGATTGAAGCCATCCATTATTCAAATTTAGATATAAATGCATTACATAGCTTGGATATCTAGAGTTCCACAATCCTGTTTTATCTGTAGTGAATGTTAAGAACATCTGAGTTGGGGAACTACTAAAATCTGAATATCAAAAACCTTTCTCAATTAAAAAGCTTTCTATCTCTATGAGGAAAAGCAGTGACAATAATGGTCCTAGTAGGGTGCCATAGAAGAGTGTTGATTAGTCCTTTGACAAAGTCACTGATGCTTCCAAGACTAACATTAGTGTTCAAAAGCAGATAAAAATAATTCTAGCATGGCTCACTTTTTGAATTTTATAAATTTACATTGGTATACAAGATATTATTTAATAATATAAAAATGGTGAATATTTTGTAATACTCTTTTATTGTACTCAAAAAAAGTTTTCTCTATCATCCCAGGATTTGCACTAATGCCTCATTATGTGTGAATTAGAACATGAAAAATGACCATTTTTAAACTAAACTGTCTACGGGAAAATAACGAAGACTACAATTTTCAGTATTTCTCAATCTTACAGAGAGACTCTGGACCATAATTTTCCCCTCTTATCTCAACAGATCATGCTTTTGTACCACTTATTTCAAAACCTTTTTGGAGTTCACAGTATTGGCAGATGCCCTCACTCAGGTGGTTGTGTTACCCGAGTGTAAAATCATCAGTCTGTGCAAAATTAGAAAACACATTATAACATCTCTTACTGCCCAGGATCAGCCTGAAGGTGCCAATGTATTATTAGCAAAGAACAGGGCATGCCAACACCTACAAAAGTCCAATTGTCAAGGCAAGCACCTGCATCTGTTCACTTGAAGAAATGATTCCTACCTCTCCAATTATTCACAGAAACTTGACGAAGTTCCATTTTACATACTGATATTCATACCTGGCTCATCTCTCCTCTCAAGCCAACAGTTCCTGGTATGACATAGGTACTGCAGATCTTACCCAAATTACACTAAATGTGTGTTTTACCTGTCATATGCAATGTAAAGAATAGAATAGGGCAAGGACTATGATGAGGAGGAAGCAACATCAGAAAATGTCATTATCTTTTCGCAGAATTCTCCAGGCTGCATCTGATTTATAATGGGTTCCTAATTATACATAGCACAAACCTTAAAATGAAACAACAACAACAACAACAAAACTAGAGTATACAACCATGACTACAGTTAATGGCTTGTTCACTTCTTACTCACATGTCTACAACTGCAAGGACTATGAACTCCTTTAGGACTCAGTATGCACCCGTGGCCTGAGAATATGTACTCTTGACTGCATTTCCTACTAAGGCATTTGTGTCCACAGCCTTAGCCACCCACATTTCACTGTTTTTAAGGAGAGGGATACTTATAATAACTTCCTGTTTAAATAGAAGCTATGTGAGGAAAACTCTCATGCCCTCAATTTATTTTTAAAAGCTTTCTAACAAACCTTCAATTAATGTGATCATCAAGAAACTGAGTTTATTCACCTTCATTCAAAGATTAGGAAAGTATTATCCAGAGATAAAGTGATCCTGTTAATGGTTCACAATTTGTGAGTAGTCAAGCTGGCTCTGAAACCCAACTTCCTTCACAGGGAAACCACTGTTTTTTGTTTTTTGTTTTAAATTAACATATAATGTATTATTTGTTTTAAGGGTACAGGTCTGTGATTCATCAGTCTTACACAATTCACAGCACTCACCATAGTACCTACTTTCTTTTTAGTACAACATGCTTCTTAATGAGTCAGAGAATATCTGCTTCATATACGTAAACGATCTTTAAACTTCATATACGTAAACTATCTTTAAATATATCTTATTTATATGCATTTTAAATTAAGGTCATCTCTTTTATCTAAGATAAAGTACATACACCTTGGTGAAGGTCTCATTTAACAAACTGAGGGTTTTGGAAGGGAGACCGGTGGGGGGGTTGGGTGAGCCTGGTGGTGAGTATTAAGGAGGGCACGTATTGCATAGAGCACTGCATGTGGTGCATAAACAATGAGTTTGGGAACACTGAAAAAAATAAATTAAATTTTAAAAAATAAAGAGATTTATCAGTGTTATGTTTTTATTCACTATTTTAGAACTATAGATTTAAGCTTATTGTCCAATGGAAGTATACAATGTATAATAAAATTTTGCATTAAAAATGAATGCAAGATAATATATTCTATTATATGAAAAAACTATTTTTTAAATGTGGAAATTAAATAAATAGTATTAAATGCTCCAGGAAAAGCTAACTGATATTTTCTAGGCAGTTTCAAAGAAATGTCATAATACCTCCCCCAAACTCCTTCTTTCAGCAGCTGAAGTGATGTTTTAGAGGAGGTTCACCCAGCTCTCTATAATACCTGTCAATTAGCATGGAAATTAAAGAACAAAGAGGAGTGCTGTCTGGGGCTGATCATAACAGTCACCAATTGATTCTCTTTCAAACTGGGGGAAAATATGCTTGCAGGAAAATCACTTTTACTGTGTTTAAGAACCTTGTTAAGTTTTCTTTTAAATGTTGTTCAGATTGTTTGCTTTAGAGGAGATACAAACCCTTTGAGAAAAGGATTTCTCAAAGAGGCTCAGAATTTTCTATCTCAAACCTTTTCTTCTGAAATTGACAGAGAAAATTCTTATTGATTAATGAAACAATTAAATTCAAATTTCAGTTCTCAATAGACCCAACTGCTGAGATCAAAAGGAAGAAGAAACACTTGGGTTAAGTTACTATAGTAGCTGAGCAACTTTTTCAGATTGGTAGAAAGAAAACACAACAAAACAAAACAAAGCAAAACAAAACACATGAAATTTCACATACTCAGCTACTCCGTAATTCCTCTCCATTTTTTCCCAATGATTGCAATTTCTTAAAAAAAGATGTAATTTAGGAAAACAAAAATTCAAAAGATATATCCTTTTATTGGAGGGATTTTTTTTTAAAGTCTCATACAGAAAAAAAGCTCTTGTAACTGGAAAATTTGTCTTGTCTATTGCTGCATAAAAACATACACAGAGGATCATCTGATTATCTCAGTCACTTAAGCAACCAGCTTTTCAGATCAGATCATGATCTGAGTCCTGAGATCCAGCATAGCAGGATCCATGCTCAGTGGACAATGGACCTGAACAGACACCTTACCAAGAAGATATATCAGTGGCAAATAAGCATGTAAAAAGATGTTCCACATTATATGTTATTAGGGAACTGAACATTAAAATAACAATGAGATATTATCACATTTCTGCAGAGTGGCCAAAATCCAAAATACTGACAACATCAAATACTGGTAAGGTTGTGAAGAAACAGGAATTGCCATAACCATACTATATAGCAATCATGCTCTTTGGCATTTACAACAAATGAGTAGAAAACTTAGGTCCATCAAAAAAAAAAATGTACATAGATATTTTCATAATTGAAAATATCTTTATTTCAAAATAGCTTTATTCATAATTGACAAAACTTGGAAGCAACCAACATGTCCTTCAGTCGGTGAATGGATAAATAACTCAGTGGGGAGTCTGCTTGGGATTCTCCCTCTCCTTCTGCCCCTACCCCTGCTCAAACACATGTGTGCTTTCTCTCTCTCTCTCTTTCTCTCTAAAATAAATAAATAAATCTTTAGAATGCACATACATCCAAAACTAAATGGCTTATGACAGTAAGAACCTATTATTTCTTCTGGTATTGCCTAAGTTCATTGATGTGGTTGCACTCAGCCAGTATGCCCATTGATCCCTGGCTCGTTTGTGGAAAGTGAGAAATCTTTCATCCTTTTTTTGTTTGTTTGTATTTTCATTTTGCCTAGGTCCCAGAAATTAGGTAGCCAGTCTTAGCAAGAGACAAAGAAACAAGGAGGCTGATGTGGGAGTGAGATGATGGTGAGTCAGAAAAAGTAGAACAAAGTAATTTGGATTTTGACTATATTTCACTATAGAGTCAAGAGGAACTTCTGATGAAGTATATGTTATATATGAGAGAAGGAGAAAGCCTTTAATTCCAAGTTTTAACACTATCCATATTTACTTCTATCTTTAAGGTAAATGTTTTACATGTTGGAATTCAAAGAAGTAATGTAGTCAGTGTCATAGCCAAAGTTCATTCCAACTGTTGATCACGAATACAAATGTACTAGTGTTGTGACTATTAGTAAGTTACTTAGTCTCCCCATAATTTGATTGCTTCACCTATGAATTCATAATGAAGTGTTTTGTTGTAATATTTAAAGAAATTATGTACTTGTACAATATTAAAAACAAAATAAAGTTATTGCTATTCTCTTGATCCAGTAAAGTTATAACAAGAGTTATTTACCTTACTACAAAAAAAAGCAACAGTAAGGTTGTTTTCTACTTAAAAGAATTACTTCTTTTGTGGGCTGTATATCAATGATAGGAACTGGGGTTTTTTTCCCCCAAATTGCTTCTATGTTAATGTTTGTCTTTACCACCCCATTTAGCCTTGTATTATTCTAATAAGAAAGAAAATTAACTACTATTCATTATATATTGAATAAATAATATATATTTTACTGGCCTACTTGCCGTGGAGATACAAAATCAGTCTCTGACTTTCCCAGTATAATAAGTTCTAATTATTTGGTTTCCAAATTCAGTCCCCTGAAAAGGACAGGCTGTTATGTCAAATACACTTATTTTCCTCCTTCTAACTCATGTTTCTTTTATTAGATACCTTGCTCCACCTTCACTGGATTTTGAATCTCCTATCTTTGAAGTGTCCTCTGACTGACATTCTAATCCCTGATGGCCTGTATAACTGGATTGTGACTTCTCCCTTCTCTTAAAGCCTCAGATATAGAGGATGGAGCTTTGGAAATAACCAATTCCTATAACTTTATAGAATTACCATCTTTCCCCAAATATTCAGAGTATGTTTTATATTGTTAAATGTCATGCTATAGTTTAAAAGGAAATTTATGCTCAGTTTTTAATCAACAAGTAGAATTACTGAATAGTTGATATATCAGTTCTTCTATAATTATTATCCATGAGATTATTCCAAACAGGGTCAAATGATATCACTTTTGAAATATTGACTTATTTTTTTATTAAAAAAATTATAATCCTGTTTTGATCTTTCCCTTTCTCTTAAAATCAGTTAGAGGACTCTTGGGGTTGAGAATAAAGAGAAAATGTTCAAGTATCTTGAAAGTATGTTCTACAATCCTGATATAATCTGTTATAGATTCTGACCAAGAATGCCTTAAATTTTCCCGCAGCTTGATTACACTTTAGAACAACTTCTTCCTGACTAGATCCTGATCTCCCTTTTCTAAGGGCATTCATTTAAGAAAATTTGCAACTTAAAATTCTTTCTCTCCCATTTTGAGCTATAAATCTGCTCTCAGCCTTTGGCCAACTTTACAAACCAAGAATGGATTTCTCAAGAATCTGGAAGCCATCCCTTTGAAATGCAATCAGGAAAAAAGGTAGTGTTTCTATCTCCCAGTCTCCATGGAAAGCTAGGACCTAACTTGGATTGAGCACCATTAACAAACACGATGGCCAAATTTCACTGATCAGCCTCCTTGTTAATATTTTCTAGTACTTTTCCAGTAACTCAATCCAGGCTTCAAGATTGCCCTCCTTCTGTTCCAGTGGAGCCAGGTTGTCTTGACCCACATTCCATTGTCCTGAATAGTCTTTCTTACCTATCTGACTTGCCCAGTGCAATTTTCTTTAGCACATCTCATGGACTTTCTGAGTTTAGAAACAGAATGAAAAAATATATATATGTATATATATACATATATATATATATACATATGATAGTGAAAATAAATTACATTTATGACTACATAATTTATATTTAAATGTTTGCCATATGAAACTTACAGAAAGATTTTAATATGATCCAAAAACAATGTAAAAAAAAATATTCCTTTATTAGCCTGTTTCCCAAAAATTAAAAAAAGAGTTTGAGTGTATTATCTATAAAGAATTTTAAAAGTAATTTTCCTAAGATTTAGAAATATCACAAAGACATTAGAATATAAGCTCATTAGGATAGGGCCATTTAAGTATTAATCATCACTCCCTAGGCATAGTTCTGGTACTGATATATAGAAAATATTCAAAAACTATTTTTTGAAATGTATTAATGAAGACCAAGTTAAAAAAAAAAAAAAAAGAGCTCTATGGCAGGAGTGAGGATGGCTCGTCAAGACAAATTTAAGAAGGTAATATGAGGATGACCTAGATGAATTTGAAGGAAAAACATATCTTTAATATTCTTTTATCAGATTCTCAAATTATTATTGCAAAATAAATCTCACATGTCAAAAAAGTTCAGAAAACATGAATAAATGGTGAATAAATGATCAAGAGTAGATACCTGTAGTCACCACCAAAATGTAATTTTATATATATATATTTTTTTTTTTTTTCATAGTTGTCCATAATATTGAATATATTCTCACTCACTTTCAGGAAAATGGGTGATTCTTAAGCACATATTAAACTTTAAGTTTATATCAAATGATATATTTTTGGTACAGCAGAAGATAAAATAGAGCAATAGATTGACATTGTAAAAGATCTAAGTCAGTTTAAATGAATACATTTGTGTCAATTAATCTCTGGTATTTTTCACTAAAAAAACTTTTGCAGTGGATTCCTTTTAAGGAATTAAACTTCGTTAGTTAACATTTTGGCAAAGATTAGGTATCTGAAATATTGCTCTTTAACATTTTGCATAAACAAAAATTTCCAATAAATAGCCGTTTATTGGAAATTTCTTAGTTTTGGATAGTTCAAGAAAAGCTAATTATATTCAAGTAACAGGAAACTTGTAAATACTATCTAAAGACTGGTTCATGTTGAGCATACTCACATTATGGAAGGTGTATTGTACTCTGATGACATTTATTGATATAACACTTACTAATCTACTCATATAAAAAAAGGATAGAAAGTTAAATACCTAATTTATTAAAAATATTTTAAAAAGCCCAAATATTTTATTTAAAGACATTGCACCAAAGATCATGTACATAGTACAGCTTAAAGATATCAAGAAATACTGCCAATGCTCTTTATGATACTGGCATTTATCTGCAGTTGTCAAATAAAAAAAAAAATTAGTAATTTGTACCTAGCAAATAAAGGAAACTCTTTGCTGCTATCACAGTAAATCACTAAGTTGGAGCAGATTTCTATGCTTTCCTGAAAGAGTCCTAGTAATGTTTATGGTATATTTAAAACCCTTGAGATTCCCTTCCTGCTGACTCCCCATTGATATAACTGAATAAAAGTCTCTCTGGTAGCTGTTAAAAGACTATGCTGATCAAATGTCATTTTTTCCAGCATGTACGCGCGTGTGTGTGTGTTATTTCTGGTCCATACCTCTAAATAAGGCATACTTTTCAAATGATTAAAGAAGAATTTGTCCTATAATTCCCAAAGCAACAATAGGAATGACATTTACATACCATTTCCTATGAATCAGATGGAAACTATAACGCATATACCAAGAGATTGCAAATGCAGTGAGGATGCACATTGTGTGGAGAGACTCCCTAATAAACCCAGGTGTGGGAACTCCCCTTCTTAGGGGACTAGTGAGGTGGAAAGTCACCTTAGCAACTTGATGCAGGCATTCTGTGCAAGGATTCCCTGTGACCCCTGGGGCTTCTGTGGAAACCACTCACTAGGGAAGACCAGAAGGCCATCAGGAGCATATATCAAAGATGGAAACAACTGAAAATATTTTCTAGCAGCCGTTCTAAAAAAAAAAATGCTCCCTTGTTTCCTGTGCTTTCTCTGCCCACATTTAAGACCTCTGAATCACTGCTAATAGCTCATAATAATTCTCAAATTCAGCAATCATACTGAATGCTTCCTGACTAGGTTGATGTATTGGTGAAGTCAGCTTGAGAGTTTCTACAAATATTAATATAACCGAGGGAACCTCCAAAAGCATATGAAATTATTGTTTATATATTACATAAATGATCACCTGCACACTGTGCATCGTTTAAGGAAACATACTGTATGAGAGGCACAGTGTTATGTCCCATATATTTCATTTCCTACTGTGCGAAAAGTGTCTCTTGCTGGAAAATCTGTTACAGTATAATGCGTAACTATGAAGGCAAGGGAGCACGGAGATACATTTATTCCTACACCATTCAAGTGGAACCATCATATGAAAGCTAGGGGTCCTAACCTTACATGCAGTATAAATGATAAATATACCGCAATGCTTCCTTCTTGTGTTTTCAGCGTCCCATGGCTTTGATATATATATTGGGTTATAGGACCTGTATCTTAAGATCACTGACAAGATGTTTCAGATGGTACTTTCAATTTTTAAGACTTATTGAACTATGATTTTAAATTTGTTCAGCACATCAACATGTTAAGTAAAGAGGCCAGAATTATATTTTGTTACATTTCACTGAGCTGTGTATCATTTCGGAATGGCTTCATGTACACAGGCATGAAAAGAGTTCTGGCTTTAAATCTGTACTCATCAGACCTGAAAACAAAACAATTAAAATTAAATTATTCCCCCAGTGCCTTAAAACTAAAGAGATGATTAAAAATAGCTGTTTGTGAGGCAAGTGAATGTGGGGAAATCTGTTTACTGCACCAAGAGAACCTCCAAGGAATTCTTGCTGCTGTGTGCCTGAAGTGAGTGATGCATTTGAGGGACCCATTTTCAATCTCTTTAGTTTAGATTAGCAAACAGAAACTGTAATAAAAAGAGGTTAAAGAAATATAGGGACTCAGGTATATTTAGGGTTAGCACAGAGCTCAAAATATTTAGTTGATTTTTCCTTGTTCATCCTTAATATTTCTGTGGCTTACTCAAGATACTGTCCATAAAAACACTGTGACTGCTAATGATGCTACCAGAACAACCTTCACATATTCTACTATTTGACCCCTACTTATATTTATAGAGATCTTCCTGCGTAGGGATGTAACCTGAAAAACTCCTCTTGCCCTATAGTTTCAATATTCAAAGTGTGATATCTGTCTCCTTGGGGATACCATTCACTGGGAAGAAAATATCAGAACTTTCAGTGGTATCATTAGTTTTACTTGACAAAATATACAGATAGGCTGTGAGATCCTTTAGTGCACATATTATTAAAATTATAATATTTAATGTTAACTGAATTAGGCACTATAAAGGAATTAGTAAGTTTCTGGAAAGTAAATACACATCAAATACAACAAAATAATGCAAACACGCGCAAGTGCACCATGGGGGAAAAAATAGCAGAACTGAATGTAATTCTGCTCCTATGGTCCTGGTTTAAAATTTTGTTACATAAGCCATATTAAGTAAAAATCTTGATGAGTGAGTCAGATCTGATAAGAACTCAGGTAAAACATCTACAAATATTATTATTCAAAATGTGAAAATACATCTGTTTTGACTAACTATCTAAACATTCTAAGAGTATTTTGTTGTTTTCTATTCACACAAGAGTTTTTCCAAGTTTGCAAGTTTCCAAGTTTGACTTCTATGATAATAAGTGGTTATCATTAATATTCTTTCTAATGGATATTTAAAAGAAAAATAGGGAGAGAAAAAGGGAAGAAGAAAAGAAGGAAGGAAGGAAGGAAGGAAGGAAGGAAGGAAGGAAGGGAAAGAGAGAGACATGGAGGGAGAGAGGGAGAGGGAAGAAGGAAGGAATGAGTGAAGGGAAAAAGGGAGAAAGAGAAAAAGAGAGAGAGAGAGGGAGGGAGGAAGGAAGGTGAATGTGATCTTATTTGAAAATAAGATCTTTGAAGATAACCAAGTTAAGATGAGGTCATTAGTGTGGGCCATGCTCCAATATGAATGGTATCCATAGGAAAAGGGGAAATTTGCACACAGACACAGACACATACAGAGGAAACAGGATGTGAAGACACAGAGAATACCATCTACAAGTCAAGTAATGCCTGGGGTTACCAGAAACTAAGAGAGAGAGATGGAACAGATTCTCACTCACAGACCTCAGAAGGAAACAACACTGTTGACACTTTGATCTTAGACTTCCAGCCTCCAGAGTTGTGTGACAATAAATTTCTGTTGTATAATCCACTCAGTTTGTGGTACTTAGTTACACAGCCCTAGGAAGCTAATTTACATATGAAAACCATATATGCATATGTTACAAAAAAAAAAAACTAGGAGGCACGGTTTTCTAAGCTATTTAATTCCCTTGAAATAAACAGTTTTGATAGATTTTGAATCATTTGTTAAACATGTGAAAACATAACACTTTTAGACTATTTTGCAAGAATATTTTACAATGTCAAAAAAATGGAAATTGAGTAGTTGAATTACAGTTAAATATCTTGTGTGGAATAGAAATAGGAGACTCTTATTCCTGTAGACAATAATGTGCTTTTTCTCTTCAGACTTGCATATCACTGTGAGATACTTTTTCAATGAAAACAAATATGACCAAAAATTGAAAAGATTTCAAATTAACATCTTTGATTCTCTGACTCATGAAGCGTTAAATTAAAATCAAATACTTATTATTAATGTTAACATAATTCTAAATAACTTTTAAAATTATCTCATTTAATGATTTAAACAATTCCATGAGGTTGATAATACCATTAATGCTCCCTTATAAACAAGGAAATGAAGATACAGAGAGTACAGGTGTGCCTGAGTGGCTCAGTGGGTTAAACATCTGACTTCTGCTCAGGTCATGATCTCAGGATCAAGGGATCAAGCCCCAAGTTCTTCTGGCTCTTCACTCAGGTGGAGAGTCTGCTTCTCCCTCTCCCTCTGCCCCTCCCTTGACTTCTGCATTCTCTTTCTTTCTCATTTTTCTTCTCTCAAATTAATAAAATCTTAAAAAAAAAAAAAAGACACAGAGCATAGAGTAAGATAGAAAGACTACTTAGGTAGTACAAGGTAGACTGGGATTCCTGCCAAGGCAGTCTTGCCCTGAGGCTCTGCTCTCAATCATGACACTATTCTATCAGTAGAGTAAGTTTTTAGTTATTTGGAGCTGAAAAAATTGTGTATATATTATATATACACATCCACACATACATATGTATACACACATATATAGTGTATATATATATATATATATATATATATACACACACACACACACATATGTATATGACTATTACTAGATAAAATATTTTAAATTATTTTAATTTCATCTCTAGCTCACACTTTCAGTTTTTGTTTTGTCTTTTCATAATGTACATGTGTAACAGGGCAGAGACATATGTAAGCAACTTACATTTGGGAAACTAGATACTAAACCATCTGTGACTGCTAAAGGCAAACCTGTCATAGCACTTTAGTTCATAACACCTTCTTCCCCCTTTTTGTTTTTCTTCCCCATTCTTTTATATTTCTCCTAACTAATTATCTAAAGGAAAATATGCATTTCAATATTTTTACCATGATAATATAAATAAAAATATCTGTGAAAATTCATAAAATGTAAATATGAATTATGATGTATTATATAAAAACAATTTAATATATACCTAAATAAGATTAAATGCTCAGAGGGTTTGTAATATGCAATATTTTCACAGTAACATATAAAGAGAATGTTAAGAACCTTTCCTCACTCTTATATCCTAAAACCAGAGGCAAAGTTGTATCTACTTTCTCATATTCTTTCAAACAATTTTCCTACTATACGGCCTGCAGTTTTATTTTATTCCTGGCTTTATTTATGTGCACACTTTACTATACAAAATATTGTATCTTTATTCTAAAACATTTTATGTTATGTAGCATTCACATAGGTAAGGATCTATTGCAGAAAAACAGTTTACATCAAATATATAAACAGAAGAGGATGTTCTTAAAGCCTAAATTATTATTTTTGTTATTTTGATGTAGAGAAGTAAGGTCGAAAAAGAGATCCACAGTATTTAGCCAGCAAATATCTACTATTCAAGACAATGATACTGTTGTTATTTCTTTCTTTTTAATAAATAAATGTTAAAATTTCATTACTCTTTTTTGTGAGATCTGCAATTACTGTCTGTTATATGACTTAGCAATCCCATTAGAACATAGGTACACATTACTTATGTAGGAAAGCAATAGAAATTGTGAAGAATTTTATGAACAGTATTTTTCTTTCCACTTCTTTTACCACAGTCTTTCTTTCTTCTTGCAACATTATACTCCCCACTCCTGAATAAGATTTAAAAAATGAAGTCAATACTTGATTTCAAGACACATGAGAAACCATATCCTTTCTTGGCTTAGAAAGCAAGGAGGAGAGAAGACAATCTTCCCTGAGAATTTTTAGCTATGATAACAGTTTCTACTACTGACATTTGATCAGTTTCATAGCAGTCAACAGTGAAATGGGAATATTAATTATAAGGGAGATGGCAACAAGTCCCACAGCATCTTTGTACCTGTATTCCCTGGGCCTTTAATTTAGCTACCAGAAATGTCATTGCCAGTGAGCAAGCCACAGATAATTTTGTAACTGTATTATTTACTGGTAACTGATGCCTTTTATATTATTCAGACTATTCATATTGTGTTCAAATTCTAGATGCTTTGTGACTGGATGTTCTAAAGATTTTAGTAAAAAAATTGGATTCAAATCCATTAGTCAAGTAGCGAATCAGACTGGAAGAAATGGAGTTAATTTGAAGTATCAGATATAGAGTCAAAACTGATCTGTTTGTAATTCTTTTAATGCTTTGAGAACAAGTTTAGTAAGGAACAGTATTTCTATATTTTTCACAACTAATTGTATAATCCTCACATGATGTCTACTCTTAGCACTCAGTAATCTATCTCTCCTAGTATCTTCTTATTCTTTGTTTCCTTTTTAATAATAGGCATCACCTTCAAAAAAATCTAGATTAGATTATGTAACAATTCATCATGTACATAGCTTTGTGTGTATCTTTCTCAGCTTGACTGCAAGCTGAGAAGATATGGATCTTTGTTTTGTCACTGATTCAAGCCAAGATCTAAAAGAGAACGTTGCAATTACTATGAGGCACTCAGGGAATACTTGCTGAATGCATCCCAGCTTACTTTTAACTTAGATTTTATAGTTTTTCTAAATAAGAGCTTACTGAATGTACATCAGTCACTATGCTACAACTTTCAAAATATCAATTTATGTATCTAAAATTTCAAAAACATTGGAGGTAATTGTGTATTATTCACATTTTACAAATACAGAAACCAAGATAGAGAGAGAATTATTTGCTAATAAATGTTTAATGATTAGGGACATCTGGGTGGTGGCTCAGTCTGTTAAGCCTCTGCCTTTGGCTCACGTCATAATCCTAGGGTCCTGGAATTGAGCTCTTCATTGGGTTCCTCCCTCCTCCGCTGGAAGCCTGTCTCTCCTCCGCCGTTCTCTCTGTCTCTCTCTCATGAATAAATAAATAAAATATTTTAAAAAAAAGTTCATTAATATATTGAAAAACAAATAGAAAAGATCTTGATTTGTCATCTTTGCCAATTTCTGTGGTACAAACATTCCTACCACAGCTGAATTCAAGTCACAAAAGTAACAATGGGCTCTCAAAATTCCAAATATTTTACCATCAGCTTCTGCATTCTGATACTAGGCCATGTAGCACTTCACTAAAAAGTTTCCTGTGAATTATCTGGGATTTCCTAGTTAGAAGTGGTATATCTAGGCTGTGGAGTCAGGCAAATTAACTGTGTACAATTGTTTCAAAATCTGCTTAAGATTTTGAGTAATATTCTCAAATTATATCAACTAACAAAATAATCTTTAATTATTTTATGGATAGTTTTCTCCAAAATATTCACTTCCCCATTTTAGCTAGTTGTCATCTCTGATTATTGTAGTTATTAAAGATTCCTAGGGATGCCTGGGTGACTCAGTTGGTTAAGCAGCCAACTTTTGGTTTTGGCTCAGGTTACGATCTCAGTATTGTGAGATGGGTCCCTATTTTGGGCTCTGCATGCTCAAGATTCTCTTTCTCCCTCTCTATCTGCCATTCCCTCCTTCCCGCCCTCTCTCCTACCCCCACTGCCCTCTCTCTCTCTTTCAAAAAAAAAAAAAAAAAGTAAAATTCCTATTTTAATTATTAATCTTCTATTGGGTTGCATTCACCTATAAATCATAACAATGTTTGATTAGCAAAGTCATTCAGTTACACAGATTATATTACTTTGAAAATATTGCTCTACTTAGCACTAATATTTTGAGAGTCAGGGGAGCTATCTTTCTTGAAGGATGTATTGGATTTATCCATTTCAAATCCCTTAGTACATATTGTAGCAGAATAAAGTAGACATTTGAAAATTTGAATCAAAATATAAATAGCAGATAGTTATACTGAATCTCATGGGTGAGAAGATGGAGGACATTTGAATCATATTACCAGATGTTCAGTCTCTCCTGTGAATTCAAAAACAAACAAAAAAATTGTTAATTAGAAATATTGAGGTCATCCTACATTTTAAAATACAATTCAGAACTTCATCTCATAAGAAAATGCAACTCTGAAATTAAAAATGTATGAAACCTAAAACACCACAAGAAAAAAATAATAGAAATATCTTGATTTTCCTAACTTACAAAATAATTTTACCTGTATGGAATTAACTTTTTACTCTCTTTGATTTTACATAACAGATTTCCATCATTTCAAGTATAGGCGCAATAACTAATTCAGGTATCAAAAATCCAATCATCTCATTTTGGTATGCTGTGGTCTCTACAATCCAGTGCATTAATGGTTATACAGAGAGAGGGTTCAACATTAAATCCTTCCTTTTGAATCAGTTTCAAGTGGTTCTATTTCCAAAACTGCTCAAGCGAAGGCATTAATTATACATTTCCATTATGACAAAGCCAATATCAGCAGTCACTAAGGCATAATTTCTTTAGGAGACAATGCAACCTGTTCTCCGATCAGGTTTTGTTTCCCACAAGGAGTTATCAGTCTTAAATTACACAGCAAGCAGGCAAGAGAAAGGAAGCAAACAATAACCACTTCCCGTGGGAAAAAAAAATGAGGCTGTGACTCAGGGTATCCTATTAAATTAATATTCTATACTTCTGTCAGTTATTTCCATTCATACGCACTTACATGCACACAAACACACAAATAAGATAATTCAGGATAATCATGAATTTGATTGTATTTCTATTTGTAATTTTACTTTAGATAGGAAATTTTTATTTGCTGTTTCAGCATCATGTTAAGGTTTCTTTTTATCTCTTCTGAAAAACAAAAAGTGTGGGAAGATGATTATTACACGATAAGGATAATTTTCTCATCAAACAAAAACTCGTTTAATGAAAAACAAGTGAAACAGTAAGTTGAGGTTTGTCTTACCCCCCAAAATTGTGTATCTTACTTCACTAATTAATAACATTACAGAAAAGAAAGTAACTCTGTTAATTCATCAAATTAAGGAAGAGGAAATAAAAGTACAGGGCAAAATTCTAGAATAATATAGGAAAACATCTAGATGATCTTGTATGATGTATGTATGATGTTGACTTCTTAGATACAACAAAACCATGATCCATAAAAAAGTAATTAATAAGTTGCACTTCACTAAAATTTAAAACTTCTGCTCTGTGAAAGACACTATCAAGAAAATGAGAAAACAGGCTACCGACCAGGAGAAGATATTTGCAAAAGACATATTAGATAAACACCTCTTCTCCAAAATATATGTAATAAAATATATATACAAAACACTCAATAACAAAAAAAAAATGAACCATTTGATCAAAAAAATGGACAATAGACCTGAACAGACACCTCACCAAGAAGACATATCAATGGCAAATAAGCATGTAAAAAGATGTTCCACATTATATGTTATTAGGGAACTGAAAATTCAAATAACAATGAGATACTATCATATTCCTACAGAGTGGCCAAAATCCAAAATACTGACACCACCAAGTACTGGTGAGGATGTGAAGCAACAGGAATTGTCATAACCATACTATCTAGCAATCATGTTCTTTGGCATTTACAACAAATGAATGGAAAACTTAGGTCCATCAAACACAAAAACAAAAACAAAACAAAACAAAACAAAACCCAAAATTGCACATAGATATTTACAAAAACTTTATTCATATTTGCCAAAACTTGGAAGCAACCGAGATGTCCTTCAGTAGGTGAATGGATAAATAACTTTGGTATATCCAGATGATGGACTATTATTCAATGCTGGAAAAAAAAATGATGAGCTTCAAGTCATGAAAAGACACAGAAGAAAGTTAAATCTATATTTAAGTGAAAGGAAAGGCTCCATATTTTATGATCTAATTATATTGTGTGTTGGAAAATGCAAAATTATAGGTACAGTAAAAAGATCAGTGGTACCAGGGGTTTGGGAGAGGGAAGGATGAATAGGCAGAGCTCAGGCACTTTTTAGGATAGTGAAATCGCTCTATGTAATACTAGAAGGGTAGATCTATGTCATTATACATATGCCCAAATTCATAGAACATAGAACACTAATAGGAAGCTGCAAATGTGAACTAGAGACATTTTGTGATGATGTATCTATGTAGGTACATCAATTGTAACAAATGATGTTGATACAGGGTGCGTATGGGTGTGTGCATGCGCATGCGCAGTATGTACTGGTGATAGAGGGCACCTCCAAGTATCTTATGCTCAATTTTACTGTGAACCTAAAACTATTCTAAAAAATAAAGCCTGTTTAAAATAGTACAGCACATGGTAGAACTTGCTCTAATTAATCAAGACAACACCACATCATGGCCATAACCACCAAGAAAGAAACTACCTGGAAAGACTATCTGACACATCAGCAAAATAAAACCAGAAAAAGTATCTTAACTTTAACACATTTTTTCACAAATACAACTTAACTGATATGGGCATGCACTCTATTTACTCTGATATTAAGGAAAGCAGTTGAAGATGTGGATTTCTGGCCTCTAAGACCAAAGTAGACTCCAAAGCATTGCAAACATTTCCTAAAACAGGCAAAGAGAGTCTTAATTCATGAGTGATGGGATTCTAGATGCTCACCTTCGGTGGGATGTATCATTGTGCTGCCTTTGCAAACACGGCACTTTCAGTAGTAAAGCCTTCCTCAGTGTGACTGCAGGTCAGGGCAGCTGGATAAGTAATTCCCCAGGAGCCTCTGTCTCTCTTTCCACTCATCAATAAATCGTCAGAGAAGATATAAAACCATAAAATATGAACATAAGGATTCAAGTGGCAGATCATCTTAGGAGAGCCTTTCAGGCTGATTTGTGTGTTAGACCGTGCGTCTCGCTATAAACTTATTTCCACTTGGTATTGTCCAAACCTACAGACCACAGCAAATAGCAAATTACCATTGCCAGGATGAAATTACGAAACACTTGAGGTGCCTGTATGGCTCCGTCGGTTGAGTGTCCAGCTCTTCATTTCAGCTCAGGTTATGATCTCAGGGTTTTGAGATTGAGCCTTGTGTGGGGTTCCATACTCAGTGTGGCATCTGCCTCAGATCCCCTCTCTCCATCTCCCTCTGCTCCTTCCTCCACTCACATGCCCTCTTCCTCTCTCTAAGTAAATACATTTTAAAAATAAATAGATAAAATACTAAGGAAAATAAATACTCCCCACCCATGAGAAACTCTAGCACTATACCATTAGGACTTGGTAGGTAATACTAATGCAAAACAAACAAATAATAATGTCTAAAATTCCAGTGACTTCAAATAAAAAAGATGACTTTTCACCCATGTTTTATCCATGTGCAAAGCTATTTGCAAGAGGGATTTTGCTAACCCTAGTAACATGTAGTCAGACTGAAGGAGGATCTATTATGGTACATACTCCTACACCTGCACAGGGAAAAGGGGAAGGTGTGTACAGGTCTGACCTCTTGCTCTTCCTGCCCAATGGTGAGTATATCTCTTGTGCTCACATTGCATTAACTGAAGCAAATCACAAGGGCATGAATAACATCAAAGTGGGTGGGCAGCTGCAAATCTGCCAAGTACAAGAAAGCAAGAGAATGAAAGTACTTGATAAATAGCACTAATGACTGCCACAGAGACCGTCAGTGAAGTGACCTTGAAAACACACGTTGCCTAAACTCAAAGGGCAACACCCACATTCAGGCCACCTCCATGGATTCCCATGCTTTCTCTGCCCTGAGCTTATATTATCTCTTACCTTAGCTCTAACATTCCCCCAAAAACTCCTCTCCGGCACTTTGATTACATGATTAATCCTCTACAACCTCGGCATATCACCACTGTCCTTAGAAGTTTCCTTTCCTGCTTTCTTTCTCCCTTTCACTGGTACCCTATCTGAAACCTTGCCCTCCTGTGCAGATACAACCTTCTTTGAAGGTCACATTGAGGTAACTAAGGGAGAATTAGTTAGTACGATTACAGTAGCAGTTTTTGCAGGGGAGTATGACTATGAGGGGTTTGCCTCATGAAGAGGGATAGTTGAATTTCCCCTCCTTTGCATATGGGCCATCTTTCATAGTTGCTTTGACCACTGTAATGCACAGAAATGACATTCTGGAGCTCCAAGCCCCCATGTTAAGAAAACTGTTTCTACTTCCACTCTGGGAGTAGGCAGCCATCATATGACAAAGTTCAGCTAAGGCTCCCGAATGATGAGACACTATATAGAGATAGTGAGGCCATCTGGAAAGCCCCATAAGCCCAGCTATGTTGATGAAACCTTTTTGGGCCTTTCTTCATGTCTATTCCGCCTCCTGAATTCATCCAACTGGGGCACCTCAGCCCATATCCTGTGGAGCAGAATAGCCCAGAAGAACTTACTCAACTTCACAAAGAATTGGTGAAAAGTAATAAATCTTTGTTGTTTTAAGTCACTGAATTTGGAGATTTTTTTTTTTTTTTTGTATTTATGTAGCTTCATATAAGCGAAATAGTTCTCCACTCTGGCTAAACATTTGAATCAACTGAATGACAATAGAACTTTTGGATGATTTGAGCCTATACCAGAAAAATGACCATTTCTAGGAGTAGGGCTCCAGCACCACTATTTTTAAAAGGTCCCAGGGTCATTCTGACACCCAGTCAGTGTTGAGAACGAGGTATTAATTTTGCTTGTTCTCTGGTTTTGCTTATAACTCATTTCTCCTGTAACAGTGAGAAAGTCTTCCCATAGTTTTGCCTCATGCTATCTAGCTCTACTGCTCTCTGTTCTTGACTGAAAGTCTCATTCTTCAGGAACACTTGGTTCCCAAGAATTCTGAAAATGACATTTCTGTTCAATGTGGGGTGTAGTTAATGGATCATTGATTCAGTGAATTGCTTTTTGTTTGTTTGTTTGTTTGTTTTAACAATCTCTTTTGTGTGTCGATACATCTCAGTGAGAAAGGCCTCAAAATAAGGACACTTAACTTCTCTATAGCATATGAGTCACTGACCGTATTTTTGAATCTTCAGGGATCATCTTGCCCTACCTTTTGGGGAGCTTTGGGATCTTATGTTGCTAATGTGAGAAGTTGTTATTAAATGATCCAGTTTTCCTGCGAGCAGCTACTTTCAGTAATGAAAATTTCTTTATGTGACTGGGAGATTCAGAAATCTTTTACAGATTTTAAGTAAAGATGTAAAGTTATATTCAATTGGCAGAAGCATGAAACAGCCTATAAATCTAATAGATCTGTAGTAAATATCTACTGAACATTAAATTTGCTGATTCTTCAACTTTTTAATCAAAATATACCTTGTTCAAAAATTTAACATGTTTTCATTGAAGACTAATACCATTGAGTTCCTAAAAGTATTGAGAATGAAAACACATCTTGGCAGGTCTAGCTCTGAATTGATTACTAAAGTGCTTACATTCAAGTATATTGGAAATGGACAAAGAATCATTGGAATCCAAGTTGTACCAATTACTGCTTGTGTGAACTTAATGAATCCACTTAGACTCTCGAAGCTCAGTGCCTCATTTATACCAATAATAGTATTTACATCTCAAAGCTATTTTGATGCTTAAAATAAGATAATGTTTCAATTACAGTTCTCAGAATAAAGTAGGCACTAAGTAAATATTATCAATTTTAATTATGTCTCAGTATCATAATAATGAGCTTGCTAAAATCAACTAAGGAACACCTCCTACACATCATCCCTCTCATCCTCCACTGTGCAGGGATCTAAAAGAGGTAGGAGATATTTGAGAAGGGATTCAAGGATGGCATTCCATATTGACAGCTTGACCTTTAAAATAAACAACAAAATATGTAAAAATACAAAAAGGGAGTGAACATTTATTGAATGGCTACTAATCATCATTCTTTGCTCGGGGTCAACCAAAAAGTTAATGATACCACTCAGGAAGAGAGACCTCTGCCAGGTCTTGTAGATTACATGTGGGATTGGCTCAGAATGTTTTTGGGGTGACCAAAAATTCCTGCTGAATGCTTTTGAGTAGCAGAGTCATTTTAACTGTAATCATCCCATTTACCCTAGCTTAGTATATGAGAACTTAGCTTTGTTTCTAACTAGGGATAGAACCATGCAAAGAATCCAAGACTCCTGAGTCCCAGAGAGGTGCACTTTCCATTACATCTTGCAGCTGTAGGAATAAAAGAGACCAGTAAATGCTACTTGGGTTTCATGATTTCAAATATCCAGTAAAGATGAATTCACTTGCTGCACCTGCTTGTTGTTTTATCATTCCATTTCCTATTTCTCTTGTGAATTGGCCTACAGACACAATACCTATTTAGAATGATTGGATCTTGAAAAATGTAAATTGATATTTCATACCCCATAGGTTCTTCTGCAGTGGTAATATCTGTGGTATATGCACACTGCAAATTAAATCATTTTTTAAGCTAGCATAGGGTCTGTCTAATAAGAACCCTTATGAAATCCCACTGTGTCTGCTCAGTAGCAGCTTTTCACATTGAAACATTTAAGCTTTTAAAAAGCAACTGAACAAATGTGATTGATTATCAGTTCACTTGCCAGATTCTACATTGAAATTAAAGAAAGTAAAAGCTCTTTTATGAAAGTGATATAACCACCTGCAATATTAAGCCAATAAAATATGTGTGTGGCTGTTTGTGAACGGTCTTGACCCAGCTGTATAAAGTAGCCTTCTAGAATGTAGAAGCCTTATATAGTAACTGATCAATCTTTCCTAACTGTGGCAAAGCAGTAAAAAACATTCCAAATTGACTAAAAGGTCAAAACACTCTGAAAGGATTCCGTGATTGAAGCAAATATGAAGTTAGCCACACTAGTGATAGGCAGAACAAATGAAAAAATGCAACCTATTAGTATGTACTTGGGAGACATTCTAAGAATTATTAACTCATTAAACACGAGTTCCCACTGCCTGACACAACAAAATGAGATTTGGTTGAGCATTAATTTGTTTTTCTGCTTATCTAAGTGCTAACCAATGCCCTGATAAGTTTGAATGAGCTGATGTACTTCTCTGCAAATAGCTGTGTAACCTATAAATATCCCACTTTTACCTAAAGTCTCCATAGAACCCATTTATATAGCTACAGATAATATTTGTGTACACTCCTTTGTTTAAGAAACGTAAACACAACCAAATAAATGCAGGATTCTCTATTAATAGTTACCTTGGGATTCAATTTACAGAGAAGCAAGCCTGAATTTGGATGGACCTGTTCAGTAGATCTGTTCTCTTTGGCAGGAAAGATTTCAGCAGCAGCAAACACAAGGTAGTCCAGAGCAGCCTGCTATCAACATCAGTTTTCTATCTTCAGGTTACCAGGAATTTTCTGGGATTTTTTTTAAGTATTAAAAACAGCATGTAGCTGTGGGTTATTAGAACCTATATGAATGGGTAACAATTGAAAGGCATGACTTCACTGGTAGAAGGATCATGTTTTAAAAAGACAGGACAGAGGGATGGGATAGGGTTGGGACAAACTGAAATGTGGGAAGAAGTCAATAACTGGTTATGAAAAGTCAGGTGTAACTCAGAGAGTTGGTTACAAGGAACAAAGATATTTCTTATTGTATGGGAAGCAGGGAACAAGTTTAAATCAGTAGCAAGAACAGCAGACAAATAAATCAATTGATTTATTTGGTCCCTGGGGCTGGGTAAGGTTTGGACCTTTGTTGTACTTTATGTAGCCACACTCATGTAGTATGGAGACATTGTTGCAGGCATCAAGGTAAGCCTCTGCTGCATGGAAAAAGTGAATTTATTCCATGTATGGTAGGATTCTTCATCTTTGTGTGCATGTGCAAATTTTCTCTTAGAATTATTTTATATAACTACTAGTCACTGATTGTTTGAAGTGCCTAAATTAGGGCAAGAGTTTATGTCATGTAAATACATTTCATTTTCTAAGCAAACAACTTCCACCAACAACATGAATAATACAGCCAAATAACTTTCATTGTGAGCGAATATAAAACAAAAAGAGAAAGAAAGAGATGGAATGACAGAGGTAAGTAAAAATAGGTAAGCCTAATATTCTGGGAATATTCCTGAATTATTGCTTAGGGAAGTTCCAAAGCAAAAGTTTGAAAATGCTTTAAACAATGATTACATAATAATAAAAAATGGAGAAAGTCACCAAGATGGCAAATTTGACAATTGTGGTGACAATGATAGAATAATTTTATGCCATATAATTGTACCATCGATATCCAAACTTTTATTCCAAATTTGTAGGAAACAAGCTACTATTTTTGTCCTCTACCTCAAAACTTGGTATTATAGATGAGTAAAAACTCCATTAAATACCATAAACACAAATATGGTGAAAATGAATTTAATAAATTAAAATCAAAGTTATCTTTCTTCAAGAATTATTTATTCATATATGAAATAAATATGCTCGAGTAAGTGCAAAATACTCTTTCCTATGGTTGCCATATTATCAGGCATAGGTTCTGCATTTTTCTTTAAGTGTGTATGTATTTACAGGATTGTTACTCCTGACGTGTCCTTTCCCCAGTCAGATGATGTTTGTGGAAGAAGCAGTGTTGCCCTATACAAGAGCACCCCCTGCTGACACATTCTGGAGACCCATTCCAATTATTTTAAGAACCATTAAATTGAAATATCCCCCACTACATCTTAGAACTGTGCTTGTATGTGCGATATGTACTGACACAGTATACATATACAGCCAGCAACATCATCCCAAGAACTTAGCTCAAGGCACTGTTGGTATTTTTCTTATCTTTCAAGACAGCAAGCAAAATGACAAAAACTCAATCTTTTCCTGTGTTTAACATTTTATGTAATCTGTAACTGTGTTTTTTATTGCTCCTGCAACAAATTACTACAAATTTAGTAGAATTAAAAGATCGCAAATTTATGACCTTAAAGTTCTGTAAGTCAGAAGTCTAACATGGTCCTTGCTATGCTAACATCAAGATGTGGACAAGGCTGCACTGCTTTCTAGTGTCTCTAGGAGGGAGTCTGTTGCGTTGCTATTTCCTCTTCTAGAAGATGCCCACATTCCTTGGCTCATAGCTCCCTTCTTCCCTCTTCAAAACCAGCAAAGTTGCCTCTCTCTGTACCTTTCTCCCATAGTCACATCTCCTTCTGACTCTCCCCTCCAGTTTCCCTTACCATTTTTAAGGACTTTTGTGATTATATCTACCCAAATAATCTAGACAGTCTCCCTGTTTTAAGGTCAGCTAACTAGCAGTCTTAGCCATGTACCACACTATACTCACAAATGTTGGGGATTAGAATGTGGACAACTTTATGGAAGGTTTGGAGACAGTCACAGCAACCAATAATTTCTTCCTTTTTTTTAAATTTTCTTTCAATAATTTCTTCTTACATGAGAAAATAGCATCTGCTTAGAAATTTATAAAACTACATATCTTCATATTAATGTCTGATAAAAGGTTGCCAAGATTTCAGTATTTATTCAAATAACAGTAGCCAAATTTCTTAATATATGTATTTTCTTCTCTTTAGAATATGCAGTAGTAATGAAACTCTGATGGAAGATAGTTAGCAAAGCTGTAAAAGAAAGAAAAGTAGGATTGGAAACCCTATTTTATTACTGCTAAAATGTTAAGGACTTTTAGGATAAAAACATACTTTGGGAATTTCGCTTCACATGTAACACAAACCAAACACACTTGAAATAATTAGATAAGAGGGGTGCCTGGGTGGCTCAGTTGGTTAAGCCTCTGCCTTCAGGTCGGGTCATGATCTTGGGGTCCTGGAATCAAGCCCCGCATCAGGCTCTCTGCTCAGCAGGGAGCCTGCTTCCCCCACCCTCTCTGCCTGCTGCTCTGCCTACTTGTGATGTTTCTCTTTCTCTGTGTCAAATAAATAAAGAAAATCTTTAAAAATATAAAAAAAAATAATTACATAAGAGTAAAACAATAATTTTTATCACTTTTCAAAATTTTGTAGTTGGGATAATATGGAAGCCTGACAGGCAATCTCTTAACCTCTCTTGGTGCTCAGATATTATATCTGTAAATAGTGAAAATGTCTATTTCAAAGGATTGGTGTGAAAATTAAATAAAAGAATCCATCAAAAGTAAATGCCCTTCTGTGTAGCACCTAGCAAAAATTTTGTGATCAATAAGGTTATCAACTTCAACCCTAAATAATCTCTAGATATGAGAAAACAAAAGCAATTTTCATTTTTAACAATGCATTAGTATGAAGTTTGAAACATAAAGGGCATGAATATTTTCAAATCTGTTTGAAAGAAAGAACATGAAGTTTTACATTTTTAACATACTGATTGTGTTGGTTGACATCTACCAAGCAATTTCATTAAGCTTTCAAGATTGTTAGCCTTTCTTCTTTCCTAAAACATTAAAGTGAAAAATACATATATAAATATTTTTTGGATCAAAGCCAATTAATTTTATCTTGCTACGCACAGTTAAGGACAGAGTTGTTTTAGCTGAGTGGTCACACTCAGAAAATTTAATGTGAATTCTTTCTATTCCCAAAGAGCCATATCTTAAATGCAAATCCTTTCAGGAAACAGGAACACTACTACAAGATAGTGCTTGACTCATTTTCCTAAACTGCTGTTCTCCCATTTTTATTTATTTGATTGAAGGACCACATGAGGTAACATATTCTGACATTTTTAAGATTTAATTGAGTTCCTCTAAAAGACATTGTAAAAGATAAGAAATAAGCAAACAACAAATAATAACAAGGAATACAGTGATTCATGTCTAAAGCATTATTCTAAAGGAGTGAGAATACATTTAAATAAATAAATAAAATTACAAGGAAATAAAACTGCCTATGGCAAGTTTACTGAGAAAATATGGATAGAAGAATCTCTTAGAAAATGGGGATCAGGAGGCTTTTCCAGGGGAGGAAATGTAGCTGCATGTCTCTAGGAATGAGTGAATATAATAAGGCATATAACAACTATAGAAGAGGGACAGAAACTGTGAAGACAGGGGAGAGTAGAAAACCATGTTATGCTCAAGTGAAGAAGAATAAGAACTCTGATGTGGATTGCACATATATGGTGAGTGGCATTGGAATGAGGCAAGATTTCGAGGAAATTGATGTCATCAAAGACTTTTCATTTTAAGTTCAGTGGATGAGAAGCTGAGAAATTGTCACTCCTCCTAATAACAAGTAAAAAGCTAAAGAAACTGAAAAATCAACAACTCTTTTTAGGTCTGCCAGAGAAGTAGGTCCCAGAGCAAACTGCCATAAAGTTTGGAGAAACAGATAGACAAACACAGAGAACCCAACTCACCAGAACAGAAAACCACCTCCTCTGGAACCAGTACCACGGTTAGGAAAACCTGAGCTGTGTGGTTCATGAATTGCCGGAGGCTCAATTTGGACACATCTCAGAGATAAATACTCCAGGGGACTCAGTCACAAAGAGGTCTCCACACTTTTATGAATTTTACTTTTAGGAGTTCTATCAATTTTTCATAGTGACCATTAGAAAAGAATCTCTTTGATCCTCTAGCCGAGGGAGAGAAAAATAACCATTTTGAAATTCACCAGAGCAATATCTTCTTAACAAGTCTGCTATCAAGAGAAACAATTTTAACCCCCATAGGTTAAGCTAAAATCTGACTGACCTGGGGGAAGGGAAATACCCAATTTCAGCCCACTCTAACTTTCCTCAGAGAGGAAGAGAAATACCCAACTCCATCCTTGTCTTGCCATCCTGTACTACATAAGTGGATGAAAAAAAAGAAAACTGCTGAGAAGCACTTGTGTTCACAGCCCAGGGGCAGAGACTCTCTAAAAGACTGAGACCTAATTATAGGACTAGAGAACTCTTCCCTTCCCCTGACACCTCACACCACATTACTAAAGGCTTATTGACAATAGTTCCTTTTTCTGGGCACAGCATGTCTACTTTTCAAGAGAAAATTATAAGGCATACTGAAAAGTGAAAAACATGTTTTGAACAGACAGAGCAAGCATTAGAACAAGATCCAGATCCAGCAGGGATGTTGAAATTATCAGACCATGAAGTTAAAACAACTATGATCAATATGCAAAGAGCTTGTGTTAGGGTTTTCCAGAGAAACAAAACTAATTCTCTATCTCTCTATCTCTATTTCTAGCTATATCTAGAAAGAGACAGAGACAAAGTGATTCATGATATGAAGTAACTCACAAATTATGACCCCCCCAAAGTCCCAAGATTTGCCATCAGCAAGCTGGAGCTGGAGAAACAAACCAAACCAAACCAAACCAAACAAAAAACAGTGGTGTAATTCAGTCCAAATCTAAAGGCCTGAGAACCATGGGAGTCGATGGTGTAAATCCCCAAATTGAACCTTACGGAGCTCTAATGGGAGAAGTAGACACCATGAAAAAATTTTTGGAACAGCAGAGAGATAGAAGTTTTAAGAAATAATCAAAAAGAAATACTTTTGATTAAAATAATATGACAGATACAAAGAATGCTTTTGATGGTCTCATGAAGATTAGATATGACTGAAGAAAGAATCTCTAGGCTTGGGAATATGTCATTTTAAATGTCCAAACCTGAAAAACAAACAGCAAAAGTAAAACAAACAAACAAATGAACAAACAAACAAAAACAAAATAAAACAAAACAAGCCCAGAATATCCAAGGACTGAGGGACAACTACAAAAGGTGTAATGTATGCATAATAATAATACCAGAATGAGACAAAAGAGAAAAAGGAACACAGCAATATTTGAAAAAAATAATGACGGTTTCCCCAAATTGATGTCAGACATCAAACCACAGATACAAGAAGCTCAGAGATCAGTGAGCAGGATAAATGCAAACAAGGACAACATCATCCAAATGATCTTGAAGGAAGCCAGGGGTGGGAGCGGGGAATGCCTTACCTATAGAGGATAAATATAAGAATTCTATCTGACTTCTCAGAAAGTATGCAAACAAGAAGAAAGTAGAATGAAATATTTAAAACACTAAGAGAAAAAACAAAAACAAAACAAAGCCTTAGAAATCTGTATCCAGAAAAATTATTTTTTTTTTCAAAAGTGAAGGAGAAATAAAAACATTCTCAGAGAAACAAAAATTGTTAGCATTTTTTTTGCTAATATACATCTTGCAAGAAATGTTAAAAAAGATACTCAGAGGGAAGGAAAATGATGTAGGTCAAACACTTAGATCTACATAAAGAAAGGAAGAACATTACAGAAGGAATAAGTGAAAGTAAAACAAAAACTTGCATTGTTCTTACCCATAAATCATGTTACTGTTCAGAAAAACAATAGTGACAATACACTCAAAAAAGCTATACAGATGGCAAATAGGCATATGAAAACATGGTCAACATCCTGTGTCATTAGGGAATTGCAAATTAAAACAACAATGAAATACCACTACACTCCCAATATAATGGTCAAAATGACACAGTCACTTTGGAAGATAGTTGGGGAGTCTCTTAAAAGAAACTAGTAATGGGGCACCTGGGTGGCTCAGTGGGTTAAAGCCTCTGCCTTTGGCTCAGGTCATGATCCCAGGGTCCTGGGATCAAGCCCCGCATCAAGCTCTCTGCTGAGCAGGGAGCCTGCTTCCTTCTCTCTCTCTCTCTCTCTGCCTGCCTCTCTGCCTACTTGTAATCTCTATCAAATAAATAAATAAAATCTTAAAAAAAATATAGCCCTTGCCTAGGTAAGAATGTTTACTCTTCATGTCCCTTTAAAAACAAAATAAAACAAAAAAATCTAGTCATATTCCTACCAAACAATCCAGGCAACCACATTCCTTGGTATTTACACAAAGGAGTGAAATAGTTATGCTCACACACAAGTCTGAATGTGTATGTTTATGGCAGCTTTATTCATAATTGCCAAAACTTGGAAGCAACCAAGATGTCCTTCAGTAGATGAAGGGATAAACTGTGGACCATCCCAACGATAGAATGGGATTCAGTACTATAAAGAAATGAGCTATTAAATCATGGAAAAACATAAAGGAATATTAAACGCATGTAACTAAGTGAAGAAAGTCAACCTGAACAGGCTACATGTTATATGATTTCAACTATATGACATTCTGGAAAAGTTATAACAACTGAACCAGTAAAATGTTCAGTGGTTTTAGGGAATAGGGGAGAAAGAGGGTAGAGGAGAGAGAGAGAGAAAAGGGAGAACAGAGGTTTTCAGGGTAGTGAAACTCTTCTGTATGAATATAATTGTGGATACATGTCATTGTATATTTGTCAAAGCCCATGGAATGTAAAAACACCAAGAGCGAATCCTAATGTAGACTATGGACTTTGGGTGAAAACATGTTAATATAAGTTCATTGATTGTAACAATTGTATCACTCTGGAAGAGGATATTGTTAGTGGAGGAGGTTGTACAAGCTTGGAAACAGGTAGTACGTGTAACTCTGTACTTTCACTAAGTTTTTTGTGAACCTAAAACTGCTCTAAAAAACAAAGTCTATTAAAAAAATGTATATCAAAGTATTTGTTCAATGTTTATATTGTGTAGTCAGAAATCATTATTATCTATTTGTGTACAAAAAGCATCTATTCCTCTAAATCTATTGTAAAGAAAGAGCATGTAGTTTTGAAATTTTAACATACCAATTGGTTGGTCATAAGTCTTCCTGATTGTTTGCCTTTGTAACATTATAATATTGTGGTATTATGATGCAAACATTTCTTTCAATAGGAAGAAAAGATCATGCCTTATTATGCACATGATTTACTAATTTTTTTTTTTAAGATCCATTAATCTTGCTGCTATTTCTTGGCCAGATAACAATGTAATCTAAGGCCACTATTTAGATGAGTAGACTAGTTGATAAGAGAGTATTGTCAAAATAACTGAGGCCTTTAGTATATAATGGAGAAATGGAGGAAATATATTTATATTTTACATACTTTCATTGCTAAAAGTAGCATTTTCTCCTTGTAACTCTTGCTAGTTTCTCCTCTTTGACTAAGAGAAAGATTTGACTAAATAGTAATCTTATAATTTTTCAACAATATTAAATCTTAGCTTTCAATGGAAAGAATAGTCTAACATTAATTATATCAATTCTCCTCTCTGCCAAACCTCCAAATAGAAAATATGTTCATTCATTTAATCCTGAAACATTTTAAGCACCAAGTATAAGTACAGCACATTTCAACTCCCACAGAAAATCCAAGACAAATATGGCATATTCAGATATGCTTATTATATCAGGGGTACCGAGTAATTAGAGCAAATAGTCAACCAATCAGAGCAAAATCTGGCTGGCATGCTGCCTAGTTCTTCCCATAAGAAGTTTACAGTGCAATAGAGAAAGAAACGTATATGGCTACAATACAAAGGAAAACCTTGAAATGTCCAAATGATGGCATATGTGAAAATAAGCAGGCAGCAGAGAAGGCAGTTAGGAAGTTTTTAGAGAAAAAGCAGCATTTGAGCTGAAAATTAGAAAGGGGGAGGAAGGAAAGAAAACATACCTTAAGAAAACATAACACAAATATTAAACATTTGTGGTGTTTAAATATTAAGGACTGGAAAAAAAAAATTCTGTTCACAGCTTGAAAATTGCTGATCATCACAGTACATTAAAAGAAAAAAAAAGTGAAGAAAATATACCAGCCTGTTGGAAATGTGCCTTAAGAATGAAGGTAATTGCTTTTCATCATTTCAGGTTTAACATTTGAAAACCATTTTTTTAAATCTATAGTTTCAAGAAAAGATTGTTTATATACACATGCAGAGTGGATTCCTGTAATACATATATTGGTCAGGATTAGCTCATGCTGCCATATTGAACACAACGAAGTTTTCCATTTCACTAACTCAAAAATCTGCTGTGATCCTGAAGGATCCTCAGGGTAGCTCCATGACCCAGCTGACTTCTATTTTGTGGTCCCATCACTTCAACAAGTGGCTTTGAGGGAAGTGGAGATAAGGCTTTTTTGTGTGTAAAGATTTTATTTATTTATTTGAGAGACAGAGAGAGAGAGAGCCTGAGTGGGGGGAGGAGCAGAGGGAGAGGGAGAAACAGACTACCCACTGTAGGGAGCCTAATGTGGGCTCCATTCCAGGACCCAACCGAAGTCATTTGCTTAACTGACTGAGCTACCCAGGCACCCCAAAAACAAAGTTTTTAATGTACCTGATGCTGAGGAGACACACTCCACTAACACTCATAATCCTTTGGTCAGAGTAGTAACAACTAGTCACATGATTGACCATGATTTCCATGACCCGGTTGGATAGGCAGGAAGGAGAGGGGAACCAGATAGTAGTGGTTACTAGTAATGTTTACCACAGAAACACATTCATCACCTCTGTTTCAGCAAGTAAACATGGAAAGTAAACCTATCTGTAACCAAATATACAGAAAATTTGAGAGCTCATGACTTAATCCATGGTCAGAAATGTGCATTCTCCCCTAAAGTTATCTATATTTGATTATAAAAGTGCCAGTTACACAGAAATTCCTCAGTTGTTTCCCTGGCCATGCAAGGATATGAACCCTATGTGCCACTTGAAATTTAGGACTCTCTGGTATAAAAATCAAGACAAATAGAGGATATATTTGTTGTATTATAAGTGAGGAGCTTTGTGATATTTTTTTCAGCTGTTCCACAAAGTCTTATAATTCTTGGGGAAAAAAAATTAGTTAACTTTTCTAGATCAGTTTTTTTAGTCTTATGAAACTTCAATGAAAGAATCACCAAAGTTTAATAATCTCAAACATAACAAAGTTTGGATGACATGATGTATTTTATATTTCCTTTTCTAATTTCTACTTAAGACAACATGCCAAATAAAAGTGGTGATTAAAAGAATAAGTTGAACTTGACAAATATTCAAAACTATCCTTTAAGCTTCCCTTCTGATCTTTTTTATGTGACTTTTTTAAAAAATGAAAGCACTTATTAAAGGAGATACTTCTTATACTGTGAAAATTAAGACAAGCTGGAGTTGGATCCTAGATGGAATTACTTTGTTCAAAATCAAGTTGTTTGGTTAAAAAATAATAATAATAACAACCTAGTAGTTTCAGTAGTTATTCTTGAGTATTTATATACATGGAGAAGTCATTGATAATCTTTGGAAACCATTTATTTCAAATAACAAGCATGTTATATTATTGCAGAGTATTGTAAGTTCTTTGAACATTTAAAAGTCTTCATAAGAAATCTTTTTTTTACAAGTGCTAAATAATATGTTTATATGAATACATCATCTACAGATACATTTCAATACAGCATTTCAGAATCAGGTAGTTCATTTAACATAGCACACTTTTTTTTTTTCAGACTAAGGATAGAAAGGAAGAGATGCTAAGAGATACAAGCTTTCCTTATGTTAGGGGGAGAAATAAGCCTGTGAAGCTAAAATGGTACCTAAGAAAGGATATTATTTATAGAAGCTAGAATATGAAAGGAAATGGCAGGAGATGTCAAAATTGATTGAAACACTCAACCTTGACAGCTCTGAAATTTGCAGGTTGAATACCTGCCACAATTTGTGAATGATCCTCTATATTCTTAAACTGCTTGGTTTAGTAGCATTGTGATAGAAATGGATGAGAGAAGTCAGGAAACTATAAGCCATATACAAGTTCTATTTCATTCCCAAGACTTATCACAATATATGTTATTCTATAATAATAAAAAAAAGACCTGGAGAAGTATATATTGATGTTGATCAGAAATTTCACCTTTGGAAGCTATTCTTTTTGTTACACATAAAGAATTTCAAAATGTAAACACTTCCAAAGAATTTTTTTTTTTTACACTGAGGTGTTCTCTTATAATGCAAGTCATCTGTACATGAACATATATTCTTTTATTAATTGTATTTGTTTACCTGCTATTAGGGTAGTTGGATATTGTGTATATGTGTATGTCTGTGCATGTCTGTGTGTAACAGTTAAACTTTTTGTTCAACATATGGTAATGAAGAATTTTTGGCTGCTTTATTAAATGAAATTGGCTAATTGCAGAATGCTCTAAATAACCAAGCAAGAAAGTAATAAACAAATATTGCCAAATGAAAATGCACAGACAATGGTTAGACTCTCTTGGCTAGTCGGGGGTAACATAGGCTAAATAGAGCCAGCCATTCAGGATGTTTTCAAGAGTCTGAATACAACTAGATCAGAAGTAAAATTTCTTGATTTCAATTAAGTTAAAACAAGATAAATAGTAAACTAGGGAGAACCTTCCACTGGTGTAGAAACATTCTCTTCACTCTAGCAAAATCCAAATCCCACCATTCTCACCCAACATTTGTATTTTTTAAACACACACACAACCATGCACAGTATCTCAAGTACGGAAAAATATAACTATAGTTATTTTAGTTAATACACTATCGTAGAATATACATTTATATTATAGTAGAGTTATTTAAATTTAGTTAGTATTTTCTCCTAAGATAATGCCCAAAATTATGCATTTCAAGACACTGAACATCTTAACTGTGTTCTCTCTTTGTAAATATTAAGACAATGGTGACTTTATAAAAAACATACATTTTGTTGTTTTTGTTGAAGTAAGTTGAGAAATTACTAGTCCCTAAACAATATTCCCAAAAGAAACTAACTCTAGGAATTCTGCATGGCTCAGTCAGTTAAGTGTCCAACTCTCGGTTTTCAGCTCAAGTCATGATCTCACAGCCATGGGATCAAGCCCTATGTCAGGCTCTATGCTCACTGGGGAATCGGCTTTACATTCTCTCTCCCTCTCTTCTTCACTCACTCTCTCTCTCTCAAATAAATAAATAAAATCTCTAAAAAAGAGAAAATAACTCTAAAGGAAATATACAAAATATTTACCATTAATATGAAAGAAAACAAACAATAATATTCTCCTTTTTTTCTTTCCAGGTATTTTCCAGAATGGGGACAAAGAGGAATGTTGATTAAAAAAAAAAAAAATCTTGAAAATATGGTTACTGTCTTATGACAATGAGAGACAGAAAAAAAAAATGGGTTCCAATGCATATGTTTAATTGATAAAGAGTAAGTGTTAGTGAATAGCCCAATCTCATCTAAACACCAAGTTTAATTATTCTGAGAAATAAGTTTGATTCTCCCACCACCATCAGCACCAATACCACCAAAAGCATGCCCTGATCTAACCACTATCCAAGAATAGAACTCATTGTTCCACTTAAATAGGAAACAGAGGGGGAAACCCTGGTAAGTTGATTAAGAGAAACACTTCAGTACTTTCTTGTAGGGAAAACATACTTTTTTTTTTTTTTTTTAATTCACATGGGATATGCATCCTTGCTTTGGTATCTGTTTATCACTCAATCTTAATGTATTATAGTGTGCCACCCCAAACACTCCCAAATCACATATCCCAATACCTTGATTGTGATTTGTCATTCTATTCTCTCTCTTATTATATTTCAATATCACCACTCCCTTTTCACAGAGAAACACAGGGCCTATATAACACAATAATTGTAACTATATTTATATAGTTATATAAATATATAAGTTTACATTTATATATATATTTATATAGAGCCAATTACAGTACTTGACAAATATCAAACTCTCCAAGGTCTTTTGAATAATTGGAAAAAGTAATGTATGAATGTGATAGCTCCAGATTGTGTAGTGTTTGCTAAAAGTAATTTCTGACTGAAATAAACTCTCTATCTACAAATTATATTGAAATATTTCAATGTAATCTAAGAGATATCCAAATTACTGGTATAAAGAGTAGTGAAAGAAAAAATCATGAAAGTTATGTAAAACTAAATATGCAGAATATATCAGAAACATCTTTGTGATCAATACCAGTTTTTTTTGTTTTACATAAAGTTAAACTGCAGTTCATTTTGTTTATTTATTTATTTATTTATTTTTCAATTTGTTTACTTGAGAGAGAGAGAGTGTGAGTAAGTGGGTTGGGGGAGGTTCAGAGGGAGAGGGAGAGAGAGAAATTCAAGCAGACTCCCCTTTGAGAGTGGAGCCTAACAAAGGGCTTGATCTCAAGACCCTGAGATAATGACCTGAGCCAAAACAGTAATTGGAAGCTTAACTGACTGAGCCACCCAGGTGCCCCTGCATTTTTTTTTTTTAAACAAAATGACCTAAATATGGAAGAATAATGGTGTTGTAGAAAGAGGATATTATTTGCAACCAGTTGACCTGATTTTAAATTTCAGATTTGCTGTTTTGTTGCTTTGTGATCATGGAGAAGTTATATACACTCTCAAGCTCGATTACCTTGTAGTGAACACTGGTATCTAATATTGCTATTTTCATGAAAAAATGTTTGAACACAGTGCTCACATTTGGAAGACACTGTCAATAGATGGTCTCTCTATTAAGTTGTTATATTCTACTTTCCTTCAGAGGACAATTAATAGATTTATTTAATTTCTTAAGTCAAATGTGAGATGATCAAAATCTGACAGAGGACTAAGTGTGCACTATTGAGAAATTATTTTAAAACTCAAAACTCAGTTTCATATAAACTAAGGACAAAAGGATGCAAATCTACCTATTTCATGAAGATACCATAAGGATCACATTAAGGCAGAGAAGTGAGTGACTTTGGAAGCTATATTAGTATTAAATACAAATTAAGTTAAAATTGAAACTGTGATTCAATATCAAACTAAATAAAGGTGCAAGGAAACTGGAAGAAGACAATTTCACTGGGTGATCTTTCTGTTAAATTTGTTATATTACTCATTTATCAGATTAATGTGTATTTGAAATAACAAATTCCTGTTTAAACCTATAAAATCAAATAAATATTTATTTAGATATTAATAAATGAACATTCAAATTATTCAGTAGTTAAAGGAGTGGAGATATAAATATTATAAGAATACAAGGCATAATGGATTATAAGAATTCTATATTAACAAAGGACAAATTGTGAACATGTCAATATAAATACAAAGAGTTAAGATAACAGGTAGAGGAATAAGTTGGGGTGAGGTACAGAAACTAGAAACTTTCAAAATGCTGCTAGTTCCAGACCCATAAAATGTAGTTGACTTGTAAGTCTGTGGGAGAAGGTTTGTCTCAAACGCAAGAAGTGTTCTCAAAATCAGTGACATTGGGGGGGACAGGATGTGAGGGAATAATGCTATAGGTGGAACATAACATTAGTCATGGTCAGTAACTCTTGTGTAAAGAGTGAATTGGTGACCAATGTCTTCCTGTAGAGCAATGTTTTCATTAATGGAAAGAAATATGAGAAGCATAACCTAACTTTGAGGAAGAAAGGATGGCAGGAAGCACCATCTTATAAATGAACTACAGAGAAACTGAGGAACAATATGGATCTATAGCTAAATTTTCATATGAAATGGGTGCTGGATTTTAGATGCCTGGAGATTTTCGTGTAAAAAAGAAAAGTAATCATTAAATATGTAAGAAATGCATTTCTTATTACAAAGTATGAAATGATCATGATACACTTGTTAAAATAATTTCAATCATGAATTACAGCAATTCTAACAAACTTGCATAGAGATTGTTCATCTTGCCATCATCTTGTTTTGCTGTGATTGTTCTTTTTTTATGGTGAAATTGTACTACAGCAAATTATTGAGAAGATAGTAACTTTATTACATATGCATTAAAGAAATTAGCCATATACCTGAAATGAAGTTTGTCATGGAGACAGTAGCTCTCTTAATCTCTAAACATGTAAAATCTCTCATTTATATAATTCTTTCACCAATTACTAAGTTATTACTTACTGATTCACTTTATTAAAGACACTGAAACTTTAAAATTACTCAAGATTCTGAGTCCATTAAAATCTCCATTTATTAGCAATGATAGGAGGAATGAGGAAAGAGTTTGTCACTTTCTCCAAAAAATATTAATTTGTGGCATCATTCTTCTCTTTCCCCCAAATAAGCATCCAGTTTCTAGAAGAATTCTAAACAATATTTATTTTAACTTTTTTTCTTTTTTTCTTTTTTTTTTTAAAAGATTTTATTTATTTATTTGACAGAGAAAGGGAGAGATCACAAGTAGGCAGAGAGGCAGGCAGAGAGAAAGGGCAAAGCAGGCTCCCTGCTGAGCAGACAGCCCAATGTGGGGTTCGATCCCAGGACCCTGAGACCATGACCTGAGCCGAAGGCAGAGGCTTAAACCACTGAGTCACCCATGTGCCCCTTTTTATTCTTTTTTTTTTTTAAAGACTTATTTATTTTTCAGAGAGAGAGAGAGCGAGAGCACAAGCAGGGCAGCAATAGGCAGAAGAAGAAGCAGGCTCTCTGCTGAGCAAGCAGTCCAATATAGGACTCGATCGCACAACCCCAGGATCATGACGTAAGCCAAAGGCAGACGCTTAACTGACTGAGCCACCCAGATGTCCCTGGACTCACTTTTTTCCAAAAAAGAGACTGACTTTCCCTTTACATTCCCTATCCCAGTGTCCCTCCTTGGGAAAATGAGGAGGCAGTGATCTAAATCTTATCAACGTTCCTTCTCCAGGTTGGAAACTTGCCCTAAAGATAATTTAGTCTGATTTTCCCTCTTGCTGGAGATGAAGGAATGAAGTACCCCAAATCTCAAGGAATTATAGGTGTTTAATGAAGAAATGAGGACAGAACATCAGTTTCCCTACTAATCCAGCTTATTTTTATTGTATTTTCCTGCTTTTCTTTTCTTTTATTTTAATTTTTCAGTGTTCCAAATTTCATTGTGTATGCACCACACCCAGTGCTCCATGCAATACATCTCCTCATAATACCTAAGACCAGGCTCACCCATCCCCCCAAGCCCCTCCCTTCCAAAACCCTCAGTTTGTTTCTCAGAGTCCACAGCCTCTCATGGTTCTTGTCCCTCTCCAATTTCCCCCAATTCACTTTTCCTTTCCTTCTCCTAATGTTCTCCATGTTATTCCTTATGCTCCAAAAGTAAGTGAAACCATATGATAATTGACTTTCTCAGCTTGACTTATTTCACTCAGCATAATCTCCTCCAGTCCCATCCATGTTGATACAAAAGTTGGGTATTCATCCTTTCTGATGGCTGAATAATATTTCATTGTATATATGGACAACATCTTCTTTATTCATTTGTCTATTTAAGGGTATCTCAGCTCTTTCCACAGTTTGGCAATTGTGGACACTGCTGCTGTGAACATATGGCCCTTCTTTTCACTACATCTGTATCTTTGGTGTAAATACCCAGTAGTGCAATTGCAGGGTCATAGGGTAGCTCTATTTTTAATTTCTTAGGGAATCTTCACACTGTTTTCCAAAGTGGCTATACCAACTTGCATCCATACCTACAGTGTAAGAGGGTTGCCCTTTCTCCACAACCTCTCCAACATTTGTTGTTTCATGTTTTCCAAAGTGGCTGCACCAACTTGCATTCCCACCAACAGTGCAAAAGTGTTCCCCTTTCTCCACATCTTCTCCAACATATGTTGTTTACTGTCTTGTTAATTTTGACCATTCTAACTGGTATAAGGTGGTATCTCAGTGTGGTTTTGATTTTAATCTCCCTGATGGCTAATGATGATGAACATTTGTTCATGTGTCTGTTAGCCATTTGTATATCTTCTTTGGAGAAGTGTTTGTTCATGTCTTCTGCCCATTTTTTGACGTGATTATCTGTTTTGTGTGTGCTGAGTTTTAGGAGTTCTATTTAGATCTTGGAAATCAGCCCTTTGTCTATAGTGTCATTTGCAAATATCTTCTCCCATTCCGAGGGTTGCCTCTTTGTTTTGTTGACTGTTTCTTTTGCTGTGCAGAAACTTTTGATCTTGATGAAGTCCCAAAAGTTCATTTTCACTTTTGATTCCTTTCCATTTAGAGACATGTCTTGAAAGAAGATGCTGTGCACAAAGTTGAAGAGGTTACTGCCTATGTTCTCCTCTAGGATTTTGATAGATTCCTGCCTCACGTTGAGGTCTTTTATCCATTTCAAATTTATCTTTGTGTATGGTGTAAGAAAATGGTAGAGTTTCATTCTTCTCTACATAGCTGTCCAATTTTCTCAGCACCATTTATTAAAGAGACTGTCTTTTCTCTGCTGGATATTTTTTCCTGCTTTGTTGAAGATTATTTGACCATAGAGTTGAGGGTCCATATCTGGGCTCTCTACTCTGTTCCACTGGTCTATGTGTCTGTTTTTGTCCCAGTACCATGCTGACTTAGTGATCACAGCTTTGTAGTAAAGCTTGAAATCAGGAAACATGATGCCCCCAGTTTTGTTTTACTTTTTCAGCAGTTCCTTAGCAATTCAGGGTATCTTCTGGTTCCATATAAATTTTAGGATTGTTTGTTCCAGCTCTTTGAAAAATGCTGGTGGAATTTTGATCTGGATGGCATTGAAAGTATACATTGCTCTGGGCAGTATAGACATTTTAACAATGTTTATTTTTCTAAGCCATGAGCATGGAATGCTCTTCCATCTTTTTGTGTCTTCTTCAATTTCTTTCATGACTCTTCTGTAGTTCCTCGAGTACAGATCCTTTACCTCTTTGGTTAGGTTTATTCCCAGGTATCTTATGGTTCTTGGTGCTATAGTAAATGTAATAAATTCTCTCATTTCCCTTTCTATATTTTCATTGTTAGTGTATAAGAAAGCAACTGATTTCTGTACATTGATTTTGTATCCTGCCACATTACTGAATTGCTTGAGTTCTAGTAGTTTGGAGGTGGAATTTTTTTGGTTTTCCACATAAAGTATCATGCCATCTGCAAAGAGAGTTTGACTTCTTCTTTGCCAGTTTGAATACATTTTATATATTTTTGTTTTCTGATTGCTATTGCTAGGACTTTTAGTACTATGTTGAACAACAGTGGTGAGAGTGGGCATCCTTGTCGTGTTCCAGATGTGTCAAAGGGAAGGCTGTCAGCATTTCTCCATTGAGAATGATATTCACCATGGGTTTTTCATAGATAGAGTTTATGAAATTGAGGAATATCCCCTCTATCCCTATACTTTGAAGCATTTTATTCAGGAACAGATGCTGTATTTTGTCAAATGCTTTTTCTGCATCAATTGAGAGGGCCATGTTGTTCTTCTCTCTTCTCTTATTGATTTGTTCTATCACATTGATTGATTTGCAAATGTTGAACCACCCTTGCATCCCAGGGATAAACCCCACCTGGTCACCATGGATAATCTTTTTAATGAACTGTTGGATCCTGTTAGCTAGGATCTTGTTGAGAATCTTGGCATCCATATTCATCAGGGATATTGGTCTGAAATTCTCCTTTTTGGTAGGGTCTTTGCCTGGTTTGGGGATCAGGGTAATGTTGGCTTCATAGAAAAAGTCTGGAAGTTTTCCTTCTGTTTCTATTTTTTTTTAACAACTTCAGGAGAATAAGTATTATTGCTTTTTTGAATGTTTGGTTGAATTCCCCAGGGAATGCCTCAGGTCCTGGGCTCTTGTTTTTTGGGAGGTTTTTGATCACTGCTTCAGTCTCATTACTAGATACTGGTCTATTCAGGTTGTCATTTTCTTCCTGTTTCAGTCTTGGAAGTTCACAGGTTTCCAGGAATGCATCCATTTCTTCTAGGTTGCTTAACTTATTGGCATATAACTGTTGATAATAATTTCTGATGATTGTTTCTATTTTCTTGGTGTTAGTCATGATCTCTCCCCTTTTATTTATAATTTTATTAATTTGGGTCCTCTCTCTTTTCTTTTGGATTAGTTTGGCCAGTGGCTTATCGATCTTATTGATTCTTTCAAAGTACCAGCTTTTAGTTTTACTGATGTGTTCTACTGTATTTCTAATTTCTATCTCATTGATCTTTGCTTTAATCTTGATTATTTCCATTCTTGTGTGTGGGGTTGGCTTAATTTGTTGCTCAATCTCCAGTTCTTTAAAGTGTAAAGAAAGCTGGTGTATTCTGGATTTTTCAATATTTTTGAGGGAGGCTTCAACGGCTATGTATTCCCCCTTAAGACCACCTTTGCTGTATCCCATAGGTTTGGGACCGATGTGTCTTCATTCACATTTGTTTCCATGAATTGTTTAAGTTCTTTGATTTCCTGGTTGTTCCAAACATTCTTGAGGAGGATGGTCTTTAGCTTCCAAGTGTTTGAATTCCTTCCAAACTTTTACTTGTGGTTGAATTCGTTTCAAAACATCGTGGTCTGAGGATATGCAGGGAATAATCTCAATCTTTTGGTATTGGTTGAGCCCCGATTTGTGACCCAGTATGTGGTCTATTCTGGAGAATGTTCCATGTGCGCTCTAGAAGAATGAGTATTCTGTTGTTCTGGTGTGGAATGTTCTGTATATATCTATGAGATCCATCTGATCCAATGTGTCATTCAAAGCTCTTGTTTCTTTATTGATTTTCTGCTTGGATGATCTGTCTATTACTGAGAGTGGTGTATTAAGATCCCCTACAGTTAATGTATTCATATAAATATGACTCTTTGTTTTGATTAACATTTGGCTTATGTAGTTGGCTGCTCCTATATTGGGTGCATAAATATTTACAATTGTTAGGTCTTCTTGGTGGATAGACGCTTTAAGAATGACTGTATCTCTGTATCTCTGTATCTCTGACTATATCTTCTGTATCTCTGACTATAGTCTTTAGCTTAAAATATAATTTATTTGACATGAGAACAGCTACCCCAGCTTCCTCTGAGGCCTGTTCGTGTGAAAGATGGTTCTCCCTCCCTTCACTTTCAGTCTAGATATATCTTTAGGTCCAAATGTGTTTCTTGAAGACAGCATTTGGACAGGTCCTGTTGTTTTATCAATTCTGTAAGCCTGTGCCATTTTATGGGAGCATTTAGGCCATTCACATAGAGAGTGATTTTTGAAAGATAAGCTTTTATTGGCCTCATATTGCCTGTGAAGTACTTGTTTCTATAGATTGTCTCTGTAAATTTCTGTTCTATGTCACTCTTAGGTTCTTTCTTCTTTTATAGAACCCCCCCTTAATATTTCCTGTAGTGCCAGCTTGGTGATCACGTACGCTTTAAAACCTTCCCAGTCTTGGAAGCTCTTTATCTCTCTATCCATTTTGAATGTTAGCCTTGCTGGATAAAGTATTGTTGGCTGCATGTTCTTCTCATTTAGTGCCCTGAATATGTCCTGCCAGCACTTTCTGGCTTGTCAGGTTTCTGTGGATAGGTCTGACATTATTCTGATGGTCCTTCCTTTGTACATAAGGAATATCTTCCCCCTACCTTCCCTTAAGACCTCTTGCCTGAAATTATGATTTGTGAATTTCACAGTTAATTGTCTGTATGTCTTTCTATACTCGTTGATCTTGGGATGGATCCTTTCTGCCTCTAGGACACGAACACTAGTTCCAGTCCCCATATTAGGGATATTTTCATCCAGAATTTGTTCAACTGTATCTTCTAGTCTTCTCCTTTTCTCTACTCCATCAGGGATCCCAATAATTCTGATATTGGAATGGTTCATGGTGTCATTTATTTCCCTAATTCTGTTTTCATGGCGTCTAAGCAATCTGTTCAAGGTCTCCTCCTGATCCTTCTTTTCTATCAGTTTGTCTTCTAGATCACTAATTCTATCTTCTCCCTCAGTTATCCCAGCTGTTAGAGTATTTAGATTAGATCGTATATCATTTATAGCATTTTTAACTTCTGCCAGATCAGCTCTCATTTCTGCCCTTAGAGATTCTATGCTGTCACTAATGGTCTTCTCCAACCTAGCCATTGCTTGGATAATCATTACCTTGTATTCCCTTTCTGACATACTGTTTATGTCCATATCCGATAGTTCTGTGGCAGAGGGCACAATCTCTGAATTTTTCCTCTGTTGGTTGTTCCTCTTCCTAGTCATTTTGGTGAGAGGTGGTTGAGGGAATGTATAGCTGAGTATATCAACCACAATCCAGGCAAGGTGCACTGAGGAAAGTTTCAGAGCAATCAAAAGTCACCACCAAGAAGAAAGAAAGAAGAAAAAAAATGAGAGAGGAAAGAAAAAAAAGAGAGAGAGAGAGAGAAAGAGAGAGAGAAAATCCAGCCAAGATGAGCCCCAAAAGTAAGATTTATAGGGTACATAAATAAGAATTAACAAACAAAAAGACCGAAAAAAGTAAAAGACTAACAAAAGAGAAAAACCCAGCCAAAATGAACCCCAAGTATAAGATTTATATAGTACTAGAACAAAAACAAATACAGAGAAACATTAACAGAAGAATACGATGGGAGGGTGGTTATAAATCCTCTATGTGGGCAAGGAAGGTTATTTCGGTTCTTTCTGGGTGTATCTTGTTATATTTGTTAAAGGACTCAACTTTCCAGTGAAACAGGGAAATTAAAACTGGGTTAATATTGAATAGGGAAAAAGGATTACCTTGAAGCTTTTATATATATGTATATTAAAAAAAAAAAGAAAAAAAAAGAAACAAAGGTATATGTATGAAAAATGTTCAAGTTAAAAAATTATTATGGAATATGTTGTATTAAACCTCTAGTTGTAATGATAAGTAGGTTTAAAAATTTAAAACAAGAATCATGAGAAAGAAAGAAAGAAAAGAAGAAAGAAAGAAACAAAGAAAGAATCTATGAAATATACAGGTTTGGGGGCAATACTGGAAGCTTAATATATTGTTTTCACCTCATGTTGGGGTTTTACAGTTTTATGGGGACCCTGTCTTGGTTGTCCTCTTGTTATTTTGGCTTGTGTTCTGGGGGAGGGGCCTGCCACCTTGTTTTTTAGTCAATGTTGCTTGGGTTGAGTTGCTCTGCCCCCTATTAAGGGGCTGAGCTCTGTGGAAACTGGTTTTTCAGGATTTTGTTCTCTTGAGGTTTTGTTCTCTGGTGGCTTTTTGTGGTTTTTCAGAGGTTTAGTAGAAAGTAAACTGTCCATACCCAGACCTCTGCCTCATAGAGAAGCCTCAGACTGCTCCTCTCTGGGTAGTCCCGAACATACAGACTTCCCCTTTGCAAACTCCGTTGAACACTGCAACCTCCCACAGGTGGTGCACACCACCAGACACCTCTCAGTGTTCTCCTTAGGTCCCCACTTGTCTCTGCACCCCCATGTCACTAAAACACAAGCGATATTGGTTCAGGCGAGCCTGAACCCTGGTGACTGCTGTTACCAGGACTCCTGTCTCGGGTCCATGCCCATGCTGGGTCAACTGACATCTGGCAGAGGCACAAGCCACAGAAAGCTGAGGGCTGAAAGACTCTGACAGGATATCATGCTGGCCTCTCAGGCGGGGTCGGTAGTGTACTCAGTCCAAGTGGTGGTGCAAGCAGGGGAAAACTGCAGGCTCAGGGGCCACAGCCTGGAAGCCCCACTGGGCTCTCTCTGTCATGGGTGGTCACCAGCAGTGACCATCCTGGGACCATGGGCTTAGGTCCATGCCCATGACCACCCAGTTCTGTCAGTTGTCCCTTAAGATCTTTTGCTCCTTTTGAGTGTTTTTAACCAGACTCCAAGTTAATGCTGGTCCCCTAACACAGGGCAGTTTTGTATAGGAGTATTACTTTCCAGTGGGTCACTTCTGGTTGCTCCCTCCTCCTTCTGTTTATCTTCCAATATCAGTCCCAGCATTCCCATTCCACTTTGCCTCTCCACTGATGTCTTCAGCCCCCATAGAGATCCATAAGTGTATAATCTTACATCTTAGGCTGATTTCATGGGTGTTCAGAGTGTTCTGGTAGATATTTAGCTCACATTAGGATGGGTTGAAACAGGATCTCCTACTTCTTTGCCATCTTGCCCCTCCTCTGTTAATTTAACTTTTTAATGCAGATTTTTTATACAATGTTGCAAAAACAATATATAAATTACTTATATTCACACAAAGATTCGGATACCTACAGAGTTACTTTTTGTGAAGGTGATCATTTTAAAACTGAAGTACAGATGCTTACATAAATTGGTACCCATCTAAGAAAATCATTAGCCTTTTTAACCAGAATGAAAACAAAAATCGGTAGTCTGGTTTAAGGAAAATATTTTATCACTGTTGTCTCAGTAGGGAAAAATCAGAAAGATAAATAGGCAACAAAACTAACTTCTCTGTACATAAAGTAATAATTGATTCTAATTATTTTCATTGTTATTTAAAAAATGCCAAATTTCTTAATAGACAAGTAAAGCTGTGGGGGACAAGATGGCGGGGAAGTAGGAGGAGGCGCCTTTTCAACCTGTACCCTAAAGTGAGCTGATTACCTACCAAAGAACTCCGATCACCCATGAAATCAGCCTGAGATCAGAATTACACACATCTGGATCTCTACAGGGGCAGAAGATGCCAGTGGGCAGGTAAAGCAGAGTGGGAACGTCGGACTGATATCAGAAGATAAACAAAAGGGGGAGGGAGCCACCAGAGGTGACCAGTTGGAAAGTAATACCCCTAATACGAGCGAGAGTGCCCTGCATCTGGGGACCAGCATTAACTTGGAGACTTGTTGAAAGCACTCCAAAAGAGCAAAAGATCGCAGGGGAGGGGTGGATTGTGGGAATCGGGGCGGCTAGGGATGGGGGCTTAAGTCCCCGGTCCCAGGACAGCCTCCCCTGGAGCTGAGCCAGAGAGAGTGCGGTGGAGAAACCAGGTCTTGGTCCCTGAGCCGCCAGTGCGCCCGAGATTGCATCGGTTCTGGCCCCTGTGAGGGGATGGGAGCCACGCCCGATGGCAGAATGTGCAAGCCCTCTTACAGAGCCTGAGATGCGCTCGCCCCTCATCCTCCCCTGAGAGAGGTACAAAGGCCCAGCTGGCGCTCTTTGACACACGCCATTGTTTCAGAGCCCAAGACGTGCGCCCCAAACTCTCCCCTGAGAGAGGTGCTCAAAGGTCAAGCCTGGTGCTTTCAGACCTGCGCCCCGTTCTCAGAGACTGAGACGCACGTGCGACCCACAGCCTCCCCTGAAAGAGGTGCGTGCAAGCCAGGCGCTCTTAGACCCAGAAAGACCAGGCACTCCCAGCCCGGGCCAGCGGGAAAATCTCAGTGTGCGATCGCGGCTTGGAAACTCTCTGGTGGTCTGGAGCTGCCCAGACAGCTGTCGCTGCTGTGGTTTTGGGTACAAGCAGAAGATCCTGTGTCCCCAGGGACCACGACTCGGAACCTGCTCTGCCAGTGGCCAAGGGGGGATTTATATGGGCTCTGCAACACCCACAGAAGAGCAGACTGAGGCTTCTCTCTGAGAGGGAGGTCAGGGTGCAGTTTGCTTTCCCCTAAACCTACAAAAACCATCAAAAGCGGTCAAGGCAAGAGGGAAAAAAAAAAAAAAAAGGTGAACAAACATAAAAACCTCCAGAGAACAAAAGCCTGAAAAAACCGGTTTCCTCAGAGCCCACCCCCTTGAGGGGCGTGGGAGGACTTAACTCAGGAAACATCATTGACTGAAAACCCACATGGCAGGCCCCTCCCCCAGAAAACCAACTAGGAAAGGAAAAAAAAAAAAAAAAGACTACAAGAGAACCACCACCACTACTTCATAGGACAACTTTTATTTTTAATTTGTTCCCACTATTCTGGCTCATTTTTTTATATAGATAATTTTTTAACCTATTTACCATCACAGGGAGCTGTCCAGTACATCAAATTCCATAATAACCTTCTAACCTGAACTTTTTGATACATACACCTGTGTTTTTCTTTTGCATTTTTATTTTTTGAATTTTTTTAAATTTTAGTTTAGTTTAGTCTAGTTTATTCCTTTTTTATTTTTATTTTCTAATATTCATATGGAGTTAAACTTCAAAGTAATCCCCTTTCCCCAATAAATACTACCCCTATAGGTAAATCAATTTTTAATCCCCCTTTAGCCTAGGAAAGTTGAGTCCTTTAACAAAGATATCAAGATACTTCCAGGAAGAATCAAAACAAACTTCCTCGCCCACACTGAGAATTTATAACCACTCTCCCACCTTTTTTTCCCACCAGCATTTCTGTGTTTTTGTGTTTGTCCTGATAGTATATAAACCTTACACTTGGGGTTCTTTTTGACAAGGTTCTTCCTTTATTTGCATATATATTTTTTTTTTTCTCTTGTTATATACTTTTATTAGTCTTTTTGTTTGTCTGTTTTTGTTTGTATACCTCATAAATCTTACCTTGGGGCCCATTTGGGCTGAACTTTCTCTTTCATCTTCCCTTTCTTTCCTGTCTCTCTCTCTCTCTCTCTTTCTTTCTTTTTTTTTTTTCTTTTTCTTTTCTTTTTTCTCTCATTTCGGTGGGGAATCCTGATTGCTCAGAAGTGTTCCAGGGTGTACCCAGACTGCACCACAGTCGATACAACCAGCTACATCCATTCAGTCATCTCTCACCAAAATGACTAGGAGGAGGAACGCCCAACAGAAGAAAAATACAGAGGATGGGCCTTCTGCAACAGAGCTAACAGCTATCAACATAGACAATATGTCGGAAAGAGAATTCAGGCTAACAATTATCCAGGCAATAGCTAGGTTGGACAAAGCCATGGATGGCCAAATGGGATTGATTAGGGCCAAGCTGAAAGCGACTAGACAGGATGTTCACAATGTTAGGGCAGAGCTAAAAGCTACCAGGGCTGAGGTTCACAATGCTCTCAATGAGTTCCAATCTAATCTAAATTCTCTTGAAGCTAGGGTAACTGAGACAGAAGATAGAATTAGTGATCTGGAGAACAAACAGATAGAGAGAAAGGATCAAGAGGAAGGCTAGAACAAACAGCTTAGAAACCATGAAAACAGAATCAGGGAAATAAATGATGCCATGAAATGTTCCAATGTCAGAATTATTGGAATCCTTGAAGGGAAGGAGAGAGAAAGAAGTCTAGAAGATATAGTGGAATAAGTTCTTCATGAAAATGTTCCCAATCTCGCGAATGGAACCAGCGTTCATGTACTAGAGGCTAAATGGTCTCCACCCAAGATTACAGATTCCAGAAAAACATCAGGGCACCTGATAGTCAAACTGAGGAATCATAATTGTAGGTATAATCTCTTGAAAGCCACTAGGACAAAGAGAGTCCTTACTTACAGAGGAAAGCCCATCAGAATAACGTCAGACCTGTCCACAGAGACCTGGCAAGCCAGAAAGGGCTGGCAAGATATATTCAGGGCACTAAATGAGAAGAACATGCAGCCAGAATACTTTATTCAGCAAGACTGACATGCAAAATGGATGGAGAAATAAAGAGTTTCCAAGACGGGCAAGGCTTAAAAGACTATGCAACCACCAAGCCAACACTGCAGGAAATATTAAGGGGGGTCTATAAAAGAGGAAAAATCCTAAGAATAGCATTGAACAGAAATATAGAGAAAATCTACAGAAAGAAAGACTTCAAAGGTAACACGATGTCAATAAAAATGTATCTATCAATAATCACTCTCAATGTGAATGGCCTAAATGTGCCCATAAAATGACACAGGGTTGCAGATTGGATAAAACGACAGGACCCATCCATATGTTGTCTACAAGAGACCCATTTTGAACCTAAAGATACACCCAGACTGAAGTGAAAGGATGGAGAAGCATCTTTCATGCCAATGGGCCTCAAAAGAAGGCTGGGGTAGCGATTCTCATATCAGATAAATTAGATTTTAAACTAAAGACTATAGTCAGAGATACAGAAGGACACTACATCATTCTTAAAGGGACTATCCACCAAGATGATCTAATAATTGTAAATATCTATGCTCCCAATATGGGAGCAGCCAATTACATAAGAAAACTGTTAATCAAGATAAAGAGTCATATTGATATGAATACATTAATAGTAGGAGATCTTAATGTGCCTCTCTCAGAAATAGATCATCGAAGCAGAAAATCAATAAAGAAACAAGAGCATTGAATGACACATTGGACCAGATGGACCTCATAGATATATACAGAACATTCCACCCTAAAACAACAGAATACTCATTCTTCTCAAGTGTACATGGAACCTTCTCAAGAATAGACCACATACTGGGTCACAAATCAGGACTCAAGTGATACCAAAAGACTGAGATTATTCCCTGCATATTCTCAGATCACAATGCTTTGAAAATGGAGCTCAATCACAAGGAAAAGTTCAGAAGGAACTCAAACACCTGGAAGCTAAAGACCACCTTGCTTAAGAATGCTTGGATCAACCAGGAGATCAAAGAAGAATTGAAACAATTCATGGAAACCAATGAGAATGAAGACACTTTGGTCCAAAACCTATGCGATACAGCAAAGGCAGTCCTAAGGGGGAAATACATAGCCATCCAAGCCTCCCTCAAAAAAATTGAAAAATCCAGAACACACCAGCTGTTTCTACACCTTAAGGAACTGGAGAATCAACAAATCAAACCAACTTCACACATAAGAAGGGAAATAATCAAGATTAGAGTTGAGATCAATGAGGTAGAAACCAGAGATACAGTAGAATGTATCAACGAAACTAGAAGCTGGTTTTTTGAAAGAATCAATAAGATCGATAAACCATTGGCCACACTAATCCAAAAGAAAAGAGAGAAAGCCCAAATTAATAAAATTATGAATGAAAAGGGAGCGATCACAACTAACACGAAGGAAGTACAATCATCAGAAGTTATTATCAACAGTTATATGCCAATAAGATAAGCAACCTAGATGAAATGGATGCATTCCTGGAAAACTATAAACTCCCAAAATTGAACCAGGAAGAAATCGACAACCTAAATAGACCGATATCTAGTAACGAAATTGAAGCATTGATCAAAAACCTCCCAAAAAACAAGAGCCCAGGACCTGACGGATTCCCTGGGGAATTTTACCAAACTTTCAAAGAAGAAATAACACCTATTCTCCTGAAGCTGTTTCACAAAATTGAAGCAGAAGGAAAACTTCCAGATTCTTTCTATGAAGCCAGCATTACCCCGATCCCCAAACCACAAAGACCTTACCAAAAAGGAGAATTTCAGACCAATATCACTGATGAATATGGATGCTAAGATTCTCAACAAGATCCTAGCAAACAGGATCCACCAGCACATTAAAAAGATTATCCACCATGACCAGGTGGGATTCATTCCTGGGCTACAAGGATGGTTCAACATTCGCAAATCAATCAATGTGATAGAACAAATTAATAAGGAAAGAGAGAAGAACCACATGGTCCTCTCAATTGATGCAGAAAAAGCATTTGATAAAATCCAGCATCCGTTCCTGATTAAAACCCTTCAAAGTATAGGGATAGAGGGAACATTCCTGAACTTCATCAAATCTATCTATGAAAAACCCACAGCAAATATCATCCTCAATGGGAAAAAGCTTGCAGCCTTCCCGTTGAGATCAGGAACACGACAAGGATGCCCACTCTCCCCACTCTTGTTCAACATAGTATTAGAAGTCCTAGCAACAGCAATCAGACAACAAAGAGAAATAAAAGGTATCCAAATTGGCAATGAAGAAGTCAAACTCTCTCTCTTCACAGATACATGATTCTTTATATGGAAAACCCAAAAGACTCCACCCCCAAACTACTAGAACTCATACAGCAATTCAGTAACGTGGCAGGGTACAAAGTCAATGTACAGAAATCTGTGGCTTTCTTATACACTAACAATGAAAATACAGAAAGGGAAATTAGAGAATCGATTCCATTTACTATAGCACCTAGAACCATAAGATACCTGGGAATAAACCTAACCAAAGGGGTAAAAGATCTGTACTCGAGGAACTACAGAACACTCTTTTTGAAAGAAATTGAAGACACAAAAAGATGGAAGACCATTCCGTGCTCTTGGATCGGAAGAATAAACATTGTTAAAATGTCTATACTGCCTAGAGCAATCTATACATTTAATGTCTTTCTGATCAAAATTCCACCAGTATTTTTCAAAGAGCTGGAGCAAATAATCTAGATATTTGTATGGAACCAGGAGAGACCCCGAATCGCTAAGGAAATGTTGAAAAACAAAAATAAAACTGGGGTCATCACGTTACCTGATTTCAAGCTTTACTATGATCACCAAGACAGCATGGTACTGGCATAAAAACAGGCACATAGACCAGTGGAACAGAGTAGAGAGCCCAGATATGGACCCTCAACTCTACGGTCAAATAATCTTCAACAAAACAGGAAAAAACATACTGTGGAAAAAAGACAGTCTCTTCAAAAAATGGTGCTGGGAAAACTGGGCAGGTATATGTAGAAGAATGAAACTCGACCATTCTCTTACACCACACACAAAGATAAACTCAAAATGGATAAAAGGCCTCAACGTGAGACAGGAATCCTTCAGAATCCTAGAGGAGAATATAGGCAGTAACATCTTTGATATCAGCCACAGCAACTTCTTTCAAGATATGTCTCCAAAAGCAAAGGAAACAGAAGTGAAGATGAACTTTTGGGACTTCATCAAAATCAAAAGCTTCTGCACAGCAAAGGAAACAGTCAACAAAACAAAGAGGCAACCCACAGAATGGGAGAAGATATTTGCAAATGACAGTACAGACAAAAGGTTGATATCCAGGATCTATAAAGAACTCCTCAAACTCAACACACACAAAACAGATAATCATATCAAAAAATGGGCAGAAGATATGAACAGACACTTCTCCAGTGAAGACATACAAAACGGCTATCAGACACATGAAAAATTGTTCATCATCACTAGCCATCAGGGAGATTCAAATTAAAACCACATTGAGATATCACCTTACACCAGTAGAATGGCCAAAATTAGCAAGACAGGAAACAACATGTGTTGGAGGGGATGTGGAGAAAGGGGAACCCTCTTACACTGTTGGTGGGAATGCAAGCTGGTGCAGCCTCTTTGGAGAACAGTGTGGAGATTCCTCAAGAAATTTAAAATAGAGCTTCCCTATGACCCTGCAATTGCACTACTGGGTATTTACCCCAAAGATACAGATGTAGTGAAAAGAAGGGCCATCTGTACCCCAATGTTTATAGCAGCAATGGCCACGGTCGCCAAACTGTGGAAAGAACCAAGATGCCCTTCGATGGACGAATGGATAAGGAAGATGTGGTCCATATACACTATGGAGTTTTATGCCTCCATCAGAAAGGATGAATACCCAACTTTTGTAGCAACATGGACGGGACTGGAAGAGATTATGCGGAGTGAAATAAGTCAAGCAGAGAGAGTCAATTATCATATGGTTTCACTTATTTGTGGAGCATAACAAATAGCATGGAGGACATGGGGAGTTAGGGGAAGGGAGCTGGGGGAAATTGGAAGGGGAGGTGAACCATGAGAGACTATGGACTATGAAAAACAATCTGAAGGGTTTGAGGATGTCCGGGGGGTGGGAGGTTGGGGGAACCAGGTGGTGGGTATTAGAGAGGGCATGGATTGCATGGAGCCCTGGGTGTGGTACAAAAACAATGAATACTGTTATGCTGAAATAAATAAAAAAAGATTAAAAAAATTTAAAAAAAATTTAAAGGTCCCTATCATATATAAATTACTTCAGAAAATAAAAAGAGAGAAAATCACCCCCCCCCAAAAAAAATAGACAAGTAAAGCTATACTACAAATTACAATTATGGTGAATATATTATTTATTATATTATTTAAGTTATACAATCCTTGCAAGATACATTTTATTGTGTTATTTAAATCACATTAACCCAAAAGACTAAAAATGAATAATCTACTGCATTGTATGTTAGCCTCAAAAATCAAATTTAGAAACAAACCTTGTTGTTATGGAAAGATGAAGGACACATGACTTTCATCTTAATGCCTTCTATATTTGGTGGAAAGTAGAAAATTCAGTTTTCTAGTCTACACTCCTAAGATTTTACAATTCATTGTTTGAGGAATCTGATTCCATATTCTGAGATCTGACTGCTGACAGCTTTAAGTCTCACTCTCCCTCCTCCTCCGTGTCCTAGAACTGATCAGTCTCATAAGAAGACCTGGGTTGTCCCTCCTTTGGTGCAAGTTAGGGATTCAAATCATGCAAGCTCCTTCATACATGAATCCCCGTGCTGACATCACTCTCTAAACCACAATAAAAATCCAGGCCTTCTTCTTTCCTTGCTTTCTCAGACCATTTTGAACCTGCTTGGAAGACTTGTCTCTTCTGCCAGAGATCTCAATTACATTTATCACATTCATTTTTTTCTAGGACATCAATTGTGATAGAAACTGATGATTGAAAAGGTGGTTAAGAATGGTCTTATCTTAAGAGTTCACCATCTGTGAGATCAATGGTAGGTAAACATATAATTCAAATAGAGATACAAATATTATGGTAGGGAGAAGCCCAAAGTAAGGTCTCAAGTGTGAGAAAAAATCTAGAAATAATTAAATAAAACTTTGAGATTGGAGAAGACTTCTTGGATAAATGACTTAAGTTTTAAAGGATAAATAAGAGTTGGCCACATAAAGAATTACTGCAGCATTACTTCAGGAAAATGGAATATTATACAGGAAAAATATGGTGGCTTTGTTTGCAGAAGCAAAATCTAATAATTTATCATGGCTAGAAAGTCTATTTTAAAGGAAATAATAGTAGTAAATAAAGTCACTTAATTAGTACCAAAATGAGTATCTTGTAAATTCACCTTTTAAGTTTATATTTTATGACTATTGTTGTTTTCAGATTATCCCATAAACTACATAATTAGGACTCCATTGTACTCCATAGCTTGTCTTCTAGTACCCCAAACATTCTTAATTATGTTGCCTATAGTTCAGAAAAAAAATACAACTAGCCCATTTTTACTTCATGTTATGACTAAAAAATAATAATTATTGATGAACCAAATTGACCAATTCAGATATACCTTAGGTTGTACATATTAAAATACCTTTTATTCTTATTTATAAGTACTGTCTTAATCTATAAAATAGATCCAGTATTATCTTTCCCATTCCCTAGTCAAAATAATCAAAACTGTTGAGGTATAATTGAAGTATAAACTTGATTTGCCTATCCCTGTTGGGTCCTCTTCTACTAGTTATATACCTTTCTGCAGCTAATCATAAACATATCACTTGCTATGCTCAATGATATATAAACAGAAGTGATATGTGTCTTTTTAAATATGAGGCTTTTTTGATAAGCAGACCTAAAATGTTATAGACCTAAAAGGGAAAGTTAATGGATGGCTTAGCCTCCCTCATTCTAACTGCTAAATTGCTGCAATACAGATGATTGACCAGGAGATCCAGAAGGCTTACAGTGAGTTAAAAATACGTCTCACTCATTAAGCCATTTATATTTCAATGTGAAGTTACTTTAGAGTTTGTTATTTTAGAGTTTGTTATATTAGTACAATATATAGCTATCAGTGAATATAATTTATAAAAATATCAAAATAATCACATATTGAATTTAATAACTAACAATAAGAAAGCAATAATGATAAAGATATGATAACAATGCTGATATTAACTGGTGATAATATCTTCTTAAATGTATGCAGATGAACACTCTAATTTATGTATTCATACTTTTGAGAAACATTTAGTTTATTTCTAACATAAGCATTATATTCAGTATATATTACCTATTGAAGTTTCTGTAGCAAATAATAAAGAAAAACCTTGTCTTTAGGTTGTTATGGTCTAGTTAATGAAGAAATCATAAGGGAGATTTTTTTTAAAAGATGCAGGATTTAAAAGAATAGGAAGCATATGTATGTAATACTATTATGTAAAAGCTCATGAATAGAATGGCATTTGGTCTATGTCAGGTTTTTAATATTATGTACATGTACCAAACTTCTGAACCCACTCTTTGAGAAATGACTGACCATATAAAATAGATCTAACTATTGGATGCCTCTCTCTGGTCATCCTCCTACTCGTCTTATTTGGACATAAACTTTTAGAAGCAAATTTTATTAAAATTAGATAGCAATAAATGGAAACTTGTTATTCATTTTTCTTCAATATCTACATACATAGATCCTTCACTTCAAGTATCATCTCAAACATCACTCCTTCGTAAAGGACTAATTTCAGAACCTTTATTTTTCTTTTTCAAATTAATAACTGACACGATATCATATTGAATTTTTAAATATGTTTAAAGGACTAATTTCAGAACCTTTATTTTTCTTTTTCAAATTAATAACTGACACGATATCATATTGAATTTTTAAATATGTTTATTGTCTATCTCTTCAATTTGAATGCAAACTCTATGAAGGTAGGTAGTTTGTTTTATATGATATCATACCTCTAGCTTTAGTTCAATCCTTGGCATGTAATATTTATTGAGTGAATTAATAAGTGAAAGAATAAGAAATATCTGTAAAGAATATTTTCTGAGCCTTTTTCTTGGAGGTTAAAATTATATCATTCCCTACCTTCAGTGACTAATACTGTAAATCTACTTCTTTTTCAAACAGGAATAAACTAGAAGTGAAATATATGAAGATGTTTTTGGCTAACATATCTCAATAGGTATCACAATGTTTCTTTTCAATATCCTTCTATATTTCATATGAATGGCAAGATAGAAATGGACAAATCGGGCTTTTCTCCCCACCCACCCCCATCACGGACTCTGCAACCCTGAATCAAATAAAAGCAGTATTTTCTGGGTAGTTTGAAAACACAGCTGGAACTGTTTACTCTCTAGACGAGTTTTGATTACAAATAGTAAAATTTGCTTCTCTTTTCCAATCTTCTTAAATAAAGCAGAGGAGTGATATCAATGAAATGAGTCAGGGAAGTAAGTAGGAGTAGAGCAGAAATAATAGCCCTGGAGTTACTCTTATTGTTTCACTTATTTTGAGTCTAAATATAATATAAACTAAGAGGACAAACTTGAACAAGATAAACATTGAAAAATAACCTTTTTTCTTTACTTTTCTATTAGTTGTATGCATCATGTGACTTATGGGGGAAGATGAATTCTCTATCATTTAAGACCCTTGGTTGGAATTCCAGAGGGACATATTTAGGTTATCTATGATCTAACAAGTTCAGTTTATAGATACTTGAGGAACTAAGGAAAAAATATAACTCTCTCAGCAGTTTTCATAGAGAATTGGGAAATCTAGACACCAACAAATTCTAGTAAGTCAATACTAGTTGTAACATACCATTTGGAATAGGCAATAATTGTCTCATCAGGTATTCATTTTGCCTAGAATTCCCTAGCCTAATGAATCATGATCTCTGTTTGTCTTGATATCTATTATTTTCCTATTCCATTAATCACTAATTATATATTTTTTCTTCTACCTTCCTTCCACCTTTTTACTTTTCATAACTTCTACACTTATGGATCCTTGACTTCTTGCTGTCTTTCAAACTGTAGCCTCTCAGTTTAAAGACAATAATTAGTTTGGCTGGCCAGCTACTAACCAGGTGTACTTCATGTATTGGTGAGGGACTCTATGTCCCACTCATGGCCATCTAACAAACATGTGACTATTTTTTTTTTCTTTAACAGTATGCTGATCCCTGATATTCCCTATGCTGATGGTTAAGAAGTTGATTAAATAATACAAAGCAGACTAACTTACACAGAAGTAGCCCTACTGAAGAGAACTCAGTGGTTTCACAACTGTTTTCATGTCAGGATGTAAAATTGTTCATCAATAACTTTAAAACTAATCAAATCAGAAAATCAATTTCAGATTTCAGCCTTAAGACATCTTCCCTCACCCCATTCCTTAAAGCACTTCTAGTATTATTATTGGTGTCTCAATTTAATCAAGAAAATAGAATCCTTATAAGCAATTTAGGAATCATAGTCACATGGGAAGTACAACCTGAAGGAAATATGTAAAGGCCTAGGAAAATGTCTGGAAAGTTTAGTCACATATTTGGAGAAAATTTATGAAGGACTTCATATGGAAAAAACAAGAGTGATGAACCCAGAGATCATGAAGCCATCAGAAAAAACACCATATCTGGCTGCTAGGACCACAGGTCTAGAGATTGTGGGGAAATCTGAAAAACCACCAGATCTGATCACTGCCACAACCTTCTTAGAATGACATTTGTTTCACTTCTGCTTTGCGAAATTGGCCTCATTAGCAAACTCTAATCTAGAGCTTCACAGGAAAAGCCATTCTGGACATCTTAGGAAGGAATCAGTGGCAGTGCTGAGTTAACCACAGACTATCCAGAACAGATGACTTTGTTGTTCTGTGGATCTGCAGTATTTCTCTTGGGGTTAGGGGAAAATGAGGGAATTAGTTTTCTAAAATAGACCAAAGTGAAGAGAAAGAGTATTAATTTCAGATGAGCAAGAAACTCTAAAATATGCCTCTTAAAAATAATTATTTTGTAATCTATCACTTTAACAGACTAAAAAAGAAAAATCACATGATCATATTAATAGATGCTGAAAAAATCAATTGAGAAAGTCTAACACTAATTCATGATTAAAAAAAAAAAATTCTCAGGGCACCTGGGTGGCTCATTAGCTAAGCAACTGTTTTCAGCTCAGGTCATGATCCCAGGATCCTGGGATGGAGCCCCACATAGGGCTTCCTGCTTGATGGGTAACTTTCTTCTCCCTTTCCTCCCTGCTCATTCTCTGTCTCTTGCTATCTCTCTCTCTAAAATAAAAAAAAATGAGTTAAATATTTTTAAAAAATTCTCAGTAAACTAGAAATACAAATAAATTTTCCTTAACTTAATAAAAATATCTACAATGAAACTACGGCTAACATTATACCTAATGGTAATAAACTCAAAGCATTCCCACTAAGATCAGGTACAAGACAGGAACATTCCTTTTCACCATTCCTTTTTTTTTAATTTTTTAAAAGATTTTATTTATTTATTTGACAGAGATCACAAGTAGGCAGAGAGGCAGGCAGAGAGAGAGGAGGTGAAGCAGGGTCCCCGCTGAGCAGAGAGCCTGATGTGGGGCTGGATCCCAGGACACTGGGATCATGACCCGAGCCAAAGGGAGAGGCTTTGACACACTGAGCTACCCAGGTGCCCCTCCTTTTAACATTGTACTGGAAGTCCTTGCTAATGTAATAAGGCAAGAAAAGGAAATAAAAGATATAAAGATTACAAAGAAGAAATAAATCTGTGTTTACAGATGGCATGATCATCTGCATAGAAAAATTTGAAAGAATCAAGAAAAATCTTCTGGACCTAATTAGCAATTATATCAAGTTTTCAGGAGACAAGATTAAGATACAAAAATGCAACTGCTTTTCTATATACAAATAATGAAAAAGTCGAATTTGAAGGAAAAAAAACACAAAGTCATTTACATTAGCACTAAAAATATAGTATCTATATGAAGAAAATGACAAATCTTGATTAATAAAATCAAAAAAGAACTAAATAAATGGTGAGATGGTCCATGTTCATTAATAAGAAGACACAATATTGTCAAACATCAGTTCTTCTATAGAGTCAATGAAATCCCAATCAAAATCCCAGCAAGTTATTTTGTGTATTGACAAACTGACTCTAAAATATCTATGGAGATGCAAAATACCCAGAATAGCCAACACAATACTGAAGAAGAACAATGTCAGAGAAATGACGCTACACAAATTCAAGTCTTACTATAAACCTAAAGTGATCAAGAGTGTGGTATTGGTGAATAGACAAATAGATCAATGGAATAAAATAAAAAGCTCACTAATAGGCCCACAGGAATATACTCAATTGTTCTTTGACAAATAAATAAAGATAATCTAGTAAAACAAAGACAGTGTCTTCAATAAAAGGTACTGTAAAAACTGGATATCCAAATGAAGGAAGGATGGAAGAAAGGAAGGAAGACAGGAAGGGAAGGAGGGATGGAAGGAAAGAGGGAGAGAGGGAGAAAGAAAGGGGAAGAGAAGAGAAGAAAAGAAAAGAAAAAGAATGGTCAATGACTTACCTTATGCCTTTCACAGAAATTAACTCAAAATAGATCATAGATACAATGTAAACTTCAAAACTGTAAAACTATAAAATAACATAGGAGAAAAACCAAATGATTGAGTATGGTAATGACATTTTAGTTATAACATCAAAGGCATGAGCCAATAATTAATAAATTAGACTTCTTTGAAATTAAAACTTCTACTCTACAAAGACAATGAAGGAATAAGAAGACAAGCCACAGAATGAAAAAAAAAATTTTTTTTCTCTGTAACTTCCTCTCAGCTTTGTTGTGAATCTAAAACTGCTAAAAAAGTCAAGTCTTAAATAACAATATAAACTAAATCATATAGAACAATGTAAATAAAATATTTCTATGACTTTTTAAGTAGCCAGAAAGCAAACATGGATAGATACATTCTCAACTTCACAAAATTACAATAGAATTTATTAAATTTTCTTTTACGGGTAACATTTTCATAACTAAATCAAATCTCAATAGGCAATTACTTTGAGCTAACTAGAATTTTGGAGGCTACATATTGTTGTATTGAAATAAATATGCATATTGTAAGTTGAGTGAAGAATGTATGCATAATGAAAAAATGATGCACTGAGAAAAATTTGAACTTCAAGCTCCTTGAGTTAGTTTGTTTGTTTGTTTAATTTAAGAAACATTTTTATAGAAGTGGCTGACATCATTAGAATAAAAATCCAAGTATAATATAAGGTTTTATTATTTTACATTAGATACCATTTTTCTTTATTACTTTCTTCTTTTTCCTACACATCATATATTTTACTTTATCACTTTCTTTCAATGGGACAAGGCACAAAACTTATGCCTACTTGAGAGTTTTCACCTAAAAAATGAGCAGCTAATGATTACAAAGCTTTAGAAGAATGGTATATATTTGGGTCTTAATTAGTGTTATTTATTATTAATATCATTATATAGCTATTATTGTGACCTTTGTTTCTGGATTATGATAATACTAGATTTCATGCTTAAGAAATAACTAATTCACACAAATAAAATATTCAAAATTCAAATAAATAATGAAGAGAAATAAGAAAATTTCCAAAAAGCTTCTCTGCAAGAAATATCTTTGAGAAGAGTTATTTGAGAAGAGTTAATAAACTGTTCACAAAGGATCGGGCACTGTGTAGAAAACCCATAGTAATAGGTTTCCATATCTAGACCTAAGAAGTGGAACAGGGAAAAAACGAGTTACAAAACTCAGGCAGAGAGAGAGAGCTGCATGGAGCTGTTGCTTGATAAGACCTGTAATTTTCTCACACAATAGATTAAATGAAGTCCTCAGTGACTCCAAAAAGTGGAGGATGGGGGAATAAATAATCAGACTCATTCATATCCCTCCCTCTGATTTCTGATAGTATTCCTTAGTGATTGAATCCAAAATTGACCCAAAAGATAAGGGAATTCTTTTCTTTTTAAGATTTTATTTATTTATTTGACAGAGAGAAAGAGATCACAAGTAGGCAGAGAGGCAGGCAGAGAGAGAGGAGAAGAAGACTTCCCACTGAGCAGAGAGTCTGACTTGGGGCTCGATCCCAGGATCCCAGGACTCAGATCATGACCTGAGCCAATGGCAGAGTGTCAACTCACTGAGCCACCCAGGTGCCACAAGATAAGGGAACTCTTAATTCAGTAAGTATAGTTTAGTTTTCTGGAACCCACAATGGGAGAAGGAAAGTATTGAGTTGATCTTGAGGGACAAATAAATATTATGCATACATTTTTAAAGTAATTATCTGATTAACACAGGTCTGAAATGGCATTTTTTATTATGTAAAAATGTTAGCCAAATACTAATTGCTAAAATTGAGCACATTTAATAAATTACATAGAACTAGGTAAATGTGTTATATGTTGCTACTCAATTTCAGTAGATGACTTTAAATATAATTTTTCACAGATAATATAGAAGTTAACAAGTCCAAAGATCTTCAATGTGTATTCCCTCTCCATTCACTATTTAAAAATTAATGTTTTGTACCAAGAAAAACTCCAAATCTTTAGAAATTAACTTCTTTAGTACATTTCAATCAATATTATAGACTACTCAAAAGTCACACCTATCACAAATCATGTATATAAAACAACAAATATCTTTTTAAATGTTTTCAAAGAAATAAAGAAAATCCCCTGAGCCCCAAACAGAGAAGGATATGCTACATAAGCTCACTGGTAGTTGAATTGTTCTTTACAGGGTGTTTTCAGTCTAAAATGATGCAGAGGTTTTAATTCTAATGAGCAAATTGTATGCAGGAGACAAAACCTTTAGTCCAAATAAATTAGGTAAGTAGAACTGAGACCCACATGTGAAGACAGGGTATCGGATGGCTACATGTTCAAACAATGAGATGGTTAGAAGAAATATTTCTAATAATAACAACAAAAACATTCCCTGCCTTTGGATTTTTGGAAAAAAAAATAAAAACAAACAGACAAAAAACCACAAAGCTTCCCATTAATTTAAGTTTTGATAATTCAAAATATATTTTCTGTCCTCTGCTACTTTACATTTTCAAATAAATATTTTTATGTGGTCCAGATCCCTCAAAGTTGAGAAATAAGTTTAATTGGTCCCAGGTAGATAAAGAAGCAGGGCATTAGAAAGAAGCAAAATGTGACACCTTTAGAGGAGCGTATTATCAAACTTACCCTTCCCAGGATAAGCATCAGATAGATCTCAGATGAGCATGTGCATACTCTCTAAAACATCATCACATGGGACCCTAGAAGCAAGAGTCACTGGAAATAATGTACAGCAGAATTAAAAACTCTAAGGACTTGACATACTAGAATTGTCATATTGGATATTAAAACTTTTATAAAATTAAAAAAAAAACAGAACAAAGAACAAGCTACTATTTTTAAAAAATGACATAGTGGATTTAAAAGCAAAGCTAGAAATAAAATATTTTTAGAATATTTATTTACTTATCTTGGGGAGGAGGGCATTGTGAGAGGAGAAGAAGACATGCTGCTGAGCATGGGGCTGGACTCTGAGCTTGCTCTCCTGACCTGGACATCATGACATGAGATGAAGCCAAGAGTCAGATGCTTAACTGACTGAGCCTCTGACTCAGAACACACCCAGAAATAAATTATTTTAATTGAAATTAAACCTAAGTAGATTGATTAACAATAGTTTAAGTGTAAACTAGAAGATAGATGGAAGTATTAAAAAGGACAAAACTTAAAAGGCAAAAAGATGAAAATATTTATATTTCTTTGCATTGATGGAGAGGAATAGGAATACAAGATCTGTCCTAAGGATGAGTACTGAGTAATGATGTGTGGAAGTATTGAATCACTAAATTGTACACCTGAACTACTATAATACTGTATGTTAACTATGCTGAAATTCAAATAAAAAAACTTAATTAAAAGACAAAACAAAACAAAACAAAAACAACTCTGTAAGAAGAGACCAGAATCCTGAAAGAAGAGTTCATGATGACATACTGGATGAAGATTTTCCAGAATAAATCAGATGTATTAATCTCAGATTCAATAAAGTGTAAGGAAACCCAATAAATTTTGTTTGAATAAAAAACAACAGTAACTCATGTAGACACATTGTAGTGAAACTGTCGATCATCAATAACAGTGAAGGACCTAAATATCTAGAGTAAAGAGGTTTCCAATAAACAAATCTGAGTTGAATGACTCTAAGGAGCAAAACAAAATTGAAAAAAAAAGAACAATACACAAATAAATGGCTTCAACATTCTGATAGAAAATATATACTAACTTAGAATACTATACTATGGTTAAACATTGTTTAAGAAGAAGTTCAAAGTCATGGCCCCTGGGTAGTTCAGTTAGTTGGTTCGGTGTCCAACTTTTGATTTCAGCTCAGGTCACGATCTCAGGGTTGTGCGACTAAGCTCTGTGTTGAGCCTGGCAAAGGGCTCTGCACTGTGTGTGAAGCCTGCCTAAGATTATCTCTCTTTCTCTCCTTCTGCATCCTCCCCATCTCTCCTAAAAAACAAAACAAAACAAAACAAAACAAGAGTCCAAAGGCATTCTTAGATTAAAAAATGATATAGATTTCTACTAAAATACCTTCAATTCTGAATAATTTATTTCCAGAAGAAAAATAAGATGCTGCAAGAGACTTCTGAAAATAGAAATTAATAAATGGTAAACATTAGTGAAAGTTAACTATATATTAATAATTATAAAAATGACAACTTTGGGGAATTAAATAAATTTGGATATAAATAGAGAAAAATATATAAGAAAACAGTGATGATTAAAATTAAAATTGTAAATTCACATAGTTAAGAAGGACAATATATTTATTATCATCTCCTTGCATAGATCCATTAATGCTATTCAATGAATTGTGTCCCCCTCCAGATTCATATGGGGAAGCCCTAACTGCCACCTCTTTAGAATTTGCAGATAGGTCCTTAAAAGACGTAATTGAAGTTAATTTAAGTCACAAAGGTGCAGTCCTAGTCCCAAATGACTGGTGTCCATATAAGGAGAGGAAGACACCAGAAATGCATGCACACAGAGGAAAGGCCAGGAGAGGACACAGCAACAATCGAGACATTTGCATGTCAAGAATAATTCTCCCAGAATAAACCAACACTGCCAGCACCTTGATCTTGGATTTCTAGCCTCCCAGAACTGTGAGAAAATAAATTTATATTGTTTGAGCCATTCACTCTGTGGTATTTTGCAGTGGCAGCCTGAAGAAACTAACACAGGTAACTTCTAAAATAAATAAATAAGTATAAATATTCCAAAGGAGTAAGAAAAATAAGTAAAAAGAAAAAAAAATCAATCCAAAAGAAAGAAGAAATAAAGCACATAAAGATGGACACAAACTCCAAAATAATATGATCCAAAAAAAAATCAAAATATATTTGCCTTCCCCAAAATACCAAATTTTTCATTTAAATGGCAGTTATGTGTCATTTAAAGGACATATATCTAATACATAAAGATACTGAAATATTGATAATGAAATATCAAAAACCATTATACAGAGAATTTCTTGAAATATAAAGCTAGAAATTTAGGTATCAATGACAAAATGGTAACTGGATTTCACTCATTTAAGAGTTTAAGTAAAAAAAAAAAGTTTAAGTCAAACAACTCATGAATCATAGAGAAATAAACATAGAAATTTAAAAATATTCTGAATTTAATGTAAACAAAAATAACCGCTTGTAAAATTTTGCTAAGCTAATAAATTGATATTAGAGGTTGGTGTACAGTCTTAAATTATTACATTAGAAAAAAATATGGAAAAATAATGAGATTTTTATGTAACTTATGAAATTAGAGAAGTAACAATAATTAAAATCAAAGTGATAAAGAAAGGAAATAATAAGATAAAGTCATACATTAAGGAAATAAATAGATGTACACTAGAATTAATCAACAAAGCCCAGAGTTGGTCTCTAAATGGAGAAATGTAAACTTATCTAAGCTGAGTCAAAAAAAAAAA
>NW_022630995.1:75105863-75108823 GCF_010015895.1 Lontra canadensis | reverse complement strand
TATCCCTACACTTTGAAGAGTTTTGATCAGGAAGGGATGCTGTACTTTGTCAAATGCTTTTTCAGCATCTCTTGAGAGTATCATATGGTTCCTGTTCTTTCTTTTATTAATGTGATTTATCACATTGATTGATTTGTGGATGTTGAACCAACCTTGCAGCCCTGAAATAAATCCCACTTGATCGTGGTGAATAATCCTTTTAATGTACTGTTGAATCCTATTGGCTAGTATTTTGGTGAGAATTTTTGCATCTGTGTTCATCAAGGATATTGGTCTGTAGTTCTCTTTTTTGATGGGATCCTTGTCTGGCTTTGGGATCAAGGTGATGCTGGCCTCATAAAATGAGTTTGGAAGATTTCCTTCCATTTCTATTTTTTGGAACAGTTTCAGGAGAATAGGAATTAGTTCTTCTTTAAATGTTTGGTAGAATTCCCCCGGGAAGCCGTCTGGCCCTGGGCTTGTGTTTGTTTGGAGATTTTTGATGACTGTTTCAATCTCCTTACTGGATATGGGTCTGTACAGGCTTTCTATTTCTTCCTGGTTCAGTTGTGGTAGTTTATATGTCTCTAGGAATGCATCCATTTCTTCCAGATTGTCAAATTGGTTGGCATAGAGTTGCTCATAATATGTTCTTATAATTGTCTGCATTTCTTTGGTGTTAGTTGTGATCTCTCCTCTTTCATTCATGATTTTATTTATTTGGGTCCTTTCTCTTTTCTTTTGGATAAGTCTGGCCAGGGTTTTATCAATCTTATTAATTCTTTCAAAGAACCAGCTCCTAGTTTCGTTGATTTGTTCTATTATTTTTTTGGTTTCTATTTCATTGATTTCTGCTCTGAAGTTTATGATTTCTCTTCTCCTGCTGGGTTTAGGGTTTCTTTCTTGTTCTTTCTCCAGCTCCTTTAGGTGTAGGGTTAGGTTGTGTACTTGAGACCTTTCTTGTTTCTTGAGAAAGTCTTGTACCGCTATATATTTTCCTCTCAGGACTGCCTTTGTTGTGTCCCACAGATTTTGAACCGTTGTATTTTCATTATCATTTGTTTCTATGAATTTTTTCAATTCTTCTTTAATTTCCTGGTTGACCCATTCATTCTTTAGAAGGATGCTGTTTAGTCTCCATGTATTTGGGTTCTTTCCAAATTTCCTCTTGTGATTGAGTTCTAGCTTCAGAGCTTTGTGGTCTGAAAATATGCTGGAAATGATCCCAATCTTTTGATATCGGTTGAGACCTGATTTCGGACCAAGGATGTGATCTATTCTGGAGAATGTTCCATGTGTACTAGAGAAGAATGTGTATTCTGTTGCTTTGGGATGAAATGTTCTGAATATATCTGTGATATCCATCTGGTCCAGTGTGTCATTTAAGGCCTTTATTTCCTTGTTGATCTTTTGCTTGGATGATCTGTCCATTTCAGTGAGGGGAGTGTTAAAGTCCCCTACTATTATTGTATGATTGTCGATGTGTTTCTTTGATTTTGTTATTAATTGGTTTATATAGTTGGCTGCTCCCACGTTAGGGGCATAGATATTTACAATTGTTAGATCTTCTTGTTGGACAGATCCTTTGAGTATGATATAGTGTCCTTCTTCATCTCTTATTATAGTCTTTGGCTGAAAATCTAATTGATCTGATATAAGGATTGCCAATCCTGCTTTCTTCTGATGTCCATTAGCATGGTAAATTCTTTTCCACCCCCTCACTTTAAATCTGAAGATGTCTTCGGGTTTAAAATGAGTTTCTTGTAGGCAACATATAGATGGGTTTTGTTTTTTTATCCATTCTGATACCCTGTGTCTTTTGATTGGGGCATTTAGCCCATTAACATTCAGGGTAACTATTGAGAGATATGAATTTAGTGCCATTGTATTGCCTGTAAGGTGACTGTTACTGTATATTGTCTCTGTTCCTTTCTGGTCTACTACTTTTAGGGTCTCTCTTTGCTTAGAGGACCCCTTTCATCATCTGTACAGCTGGCTTGGTGTTTGCAAATTCTTTCAGTTTTTGTTTGTCCTGGAAGCTTTTAATCTCTCCATCTATTTTCAATGATAGCCTAGCTGGATATAGTATTCTTGGCTACATGTTTTTCTCGTTTAGTGCTCTGAATATATCATGCCAGCTCTTTCTGGCCTGCCAGGTCTCTGTGGATAAGTCTGCTGCCAATCTAATATTTTTACCATTGTATGTTACAGACTTCTTCTCCCAGGCTGCTTTCAGGATTTTCTTTGTCACTAAGACTTGTAAATTTTACTATTAGGTGACGGAGTGTGGACCTATTCTTACTGATTTTGAGGGGGGTTCTCTGAACCTCCTTGATTTTGATGCTTGTTCTCTTTGCCATATTGGGGAAATTCTCTCCAATAATTCTCTCCAATATACCTTCTGCTCCCCTCTCTCTTTCTTCTTCTTCTGGAATCCCAATTATTCTAATGTTGTTTCGTCTTATGGTGTCACTTATCTCTCGAATTCTGCCCTCATGATCCAGTAGCTGTTTGTCCTTCTTTTGCTCAGCTTCATTATTCTCTGTCATTTGGTCTTCTATATCACTAATTCTTTCTTCTGCCTCATTTATCCTAGCAGTGAGAGCCTCCATTTTTGATTGCACCTCATTAATAGCTTTTTTGATTTCAACTTGGTTAGATTTTAGTTATTTTATTTCTCCAGAAAGGGCTTTTATATCTCCCGAGAGGGTTTCTCTAATATCTTCCATGCCTTTTTCGAGCCCAGGTAGAACCTTGAGAATCGTCATTCTGAACTCTAGATCTGACATATTACCAATGTCTGTATTGATTAGGTCCTTAGCCTTTGGTACTGCCTCTTGTTCTTTTTTTTGTGGTGAATTTTTCTGCCTTGTCATTTTGTACAGATAAGAGTATATGAAGGAACAATAAAATACTAAAAGGGTGGCAACAACACCAGGAAAATATGCTTCAGCCAAATCAGAAGAGATCCCAAATTGTGA
>NW_022630995.1:75105686-75105763 GCF_010015895.1 Lontra canadensis | reverse complement strand
TATATATATATTAGATAAACTAGTTAAAAAACGTTAAAAAGGAAAAGGTAAAAGTTAAAAAAATTTAGCAGAAGAAG
>NW_022630995.1:75105508-75105586 GCF_010015895.1 Lontra canadensis | reverse complement strand
TTCAGAAAGAAAAAAAAAAAAAAAAGAAAAAAGAAACAAATAAAAAAAGAAAACCAATAATGAAAAAATATGAAAAGG